>NW_006203524.1:430933-491122 GCF_000334495.1 Tupaia belangeri chinensis | reverse complement strand
TTGAGTGATTTTATTTCTGAAATATGGGTCACATTTTACTTTTATTTTATTAAATATGAGTTCTAAATTCTAGCCTGGATATTGTAAATTATACATCATAGAACTTGTGAATACTGTTATATATCTCAAAAGATTAATTAGTATTCTACAAGTTGGTTAACTGGCTAGATTCAAGTTCCAAATTCTATATCCCTTGCAGTGATGTGGAGTTGTTTCTCCATTTCTTTCAGTTTCTAATAGCTGCTTTTTTATAGGTCCCTCTGAGTTCTGTATATGTGTATTCTAGTAGTTCACCAGCAGATTTGATGAGTTTTATGTGCAAATCCTGAGGATTATATTTTTTTGCCTTGCTCTATTCTAGGACTTATGACCTTCTCCCCAACTTTTTGGTTGTCTGTTCAGCCCTGAACATTACCTTTTGATAATCTGAGCCAGTAAAGGTACAGCTTTTACTTCCTTGATCTGTATGCAAACTGGAAAGTTCTCTGTGGTGAAAATTACAAAAGTTTACAGACTTTGTCCTTTATGAATTCTCTCAATTCACTTTCTGCCTTGCTTTAACTATTCTCAGATGATTCCATTCCACATGGAGAAATATATATATATATATACACATACATACACACATATGTGTGTGTGTATATATATATATATATATATATATATATAAACATATAAAAGTAAGTTTTTTAAGAGCATGTATCTTAATAGAATTGATAGTAAGACACATAATTGCAAAAGGGATCGATTCACTTCACTACCAGTACTTACACTTCTTCTTTTAGAATATTTTTCTCAATAAGATAAATAAATGATAGCATATGAGTTAGGATTCTTTTTGTTTTGACTATCACATTTAATCATGGTTACACAGTAGCACCAAAATTAGGACAAAATACAAGAATTACAGGAGAGATCTTAAATTGTATATGCTCATTGCATGCTTTAAAGGTCTCATTTCTGAGGGGCCAAAAAATATTTCCAACTGCCAAAATTTGCTGCATTTTCTCCCATAAGAAATATACCCCAATCCACCCCAAACTAAACAAAAGATACAATAGACTGGTTTTCGAATAGATATGTTATCTACAGTTTATAGGACAGACAGTCCCTTTAAATAGAAAAAGATTGATTTACATAAAGCAGGATAGAGTACAAAAGCACAGCTTTTGCAATTTTGGTAATATTGCAATTTTACAAACATATTGCATAGTATGTGTAAGAAAATAGTTCCTTTTCATATATCTCTATATACAAGAAAGCATTTACATGAAAGTTACAAAACAAAATAAATGAATAGTGAACCTGATTTAAAGAAGGGTAGGAATAACGAGACACTCAAACTCCAAATTATCTACCTCCATGGTTAGCGAATGTCCTTACACAACTTTAACCCTGTTTGGCTTTTACTTATAAATATTTAAACAAATGAGATTTTTAAGACTGGATAAACAAAAAGAATCACAGTTCATTATACTCCATTTCCTTGCATGTTTTTCATTGACTTTCTGAAAGTGCCGAGCCACAGAAATTAATGCCTGAAAAATAGCCCTATTTCTAAAAGTATTTCAGATGAAGGTACTCTCCAAAGGATTTTTAGCAAGTAGCGAAAGTTTAAACTTTAGCTGAGCTAATCTGTCGCAGGCCCGTGTTGGGATATGGTATTTTTATACCGGCTTTATGAATACTGAAGAGTGCATTATGTTTGTATAAACGAGAAGCGGGTCACATAAGGAAGTTTCCCTTCTACAACAAAAGCATTCATTAATGTCTACAGTTCAGAATCCTGAAGGAAGGATGTTCACTACCTCATGCTGTGATTATAAGCCCTCCTATTTATTTAAATAAGTGATTAGAAATAGCACTGCTATAGAGTGAAACGTCAGAGAAATCCTGTCCTTTGGTCTTTGACATTTACGTAACTAACGAACAGCACACAAAAAAATAAGAACAGCAGTGTTCAATGAGGTCTGTCATTAGTTTATGATAGTCCAAAAAATAAAAACACAGTATCATTTTACTTCATGAGGATGGTATTTTGCAGTATTCATGACTACAATATATGTCAGTACCTAGGGTATGTCGTGTTTCTATGGGTCATTAAAACGTGTTATGTGAGCAATTCTAATTCAAAGGTTGGAATAGGGTGACAGACTTCGCTCCTATCACATATAAATAAGAGTTTGACTTGAATGGTTCTATAGAGGCGTTGGTTGTTAAATACCTTAAACTATTTTAATAACTTAAAATTATGATATTGACATTATCTGCTCTAAAATATAACCCTATGTCTGTTAGACACGCTCCAGGCCATGTGGCCTCATACAGAGATGCCACTTTTGCAGTGACATAATTTATTAAGAGTTTTATTGTATCAAATGCCATGTTTGTGAAGTAAGGGACTGTCCTGTTAAGTCTCTCAGGTGATAGATTATGTAGGAATTTTGATGGCTAAAAATGTATGGAAATTCAGCACTTGAACTCTATAATCAAATGATCTTTTCTTTAAATTGTCAATGCTATTTAGTTTAATGGAAATAAGTAATAATAAAATAATCAATAGAATGTTTCACATTTGGTATTTCTACTAATTTTCTAAATATTATTTTGAATAAGACCTAAGCATATTCTTTTTCTTTTTAATATGAACCATATTACCAAAGTCTGTCAAGTTTATGGTTCATAATAAAATAAGAAAAAAATATAACACAAACAAGTAGGGTAGAAATTTAAGAGATCTTAAGAGAAAGAAAAAAAAAAAAAACCAGGAAATATGGACATTTTGTGGTTGTATGAAGTGTTTAACTGAAATATTCTGCAGGGGAAAGGAAAAATATGTTGTCCTCTTTGCATCTTTCCTTCTGACCCCCAGAAAGCTGAACTTGAATATATCTGTTTATCCATTCCTGCCAAGAACTGAAATGCTTGCTAGGATACTCACCCTCCTTCCTTCTTTTCCTGTCTTTCTGTGCTAAACTGAGTACAGAGTAATTAAGATTAAAAAAAATAATAATAAGATAGCTGAATAGTGTTCATGTTGTGCAGTAAAAGAAGTCATATTTCTGAGTGTGATTTAGGAAAAATAAAAGTTGCATCATCATGGGATCCAGCAGGTGGTGTAGTGGTTAAAGTGCTGGACTCCCACATGGTTAACCACAGTTCAAGTCCTAGACCTGACAGCTTGCTCAATTTCCCTTTTTCTCTCTCCCTCTCTCTTTCTCTCTCTCTCTTCTCTCTGTCTCTCTCAGGTCAAATTAAACAAATAATATTAATAAATTAAATAATTCTTTAAAAAGTTGCATCATTTACGTCAGTTCATTTCAATTATATATCTCTTAACATAAAGATGGTATAGTGAAAGAGATAATGTCTGGGCAGTCTGAAACTTGGTCTATATAAATAAAGAATCAAGATAGTTTTTCACAAATAAAGAACTCAAAGACTTTTAGGAGAAATCTTCTAAGCCTTCACTAGAAGCTCAAATTCTAAGATTGGATCTACACTTAGATTTTGAGGAAGCTGAAACAGCCAGCAGATAATTTAAACCAATCATTTAGTGTTGGATAGAAAAGCCATCTGTATTGTTATCTTCTTCTCTGACAGTTGATATTATTACATCATGTGGGTATAATCTGAATTCTTCAAGCTTACATACAATGTGTATTTTTATTATATCTACAACATTTCTGAATGTATTTGAATAAAACAGTTCAAAGCCCTTCACTGAGATTTGTTTTTACATATTTTTCCTTTATCATTGTTTTCATCTTTTCTTAAAACATATAAATTAAAATTTTTAGTGGTTCTATTTTCTTTAAAACTTATTCTTAAAATTTGAACATATAAATCTGGAAGAAGCTCCAATGGATCATTTGATCCAACACTTTTATTTTATTAAAATTGAGTAAACTGAACCTTAAGAGAGGCTCACACTGCTTAAATTTCAGCTCAGTTGATTAATAGATTAGAAACAGGGTCAATTATTAATCAAAAGAAATGTTAATGTTTGACTAAGAAACTCTCTAATTGTTTTAATTTAGTGATTATTAGAACTTGAATATACCTCCAATTGGTATGCAGTGTTTTTCTTAAACGTCTACAATACAATGACTTTTACAATACAAATTTCTCGTCGTATACTTTGTGTGAGTATTTTGCAAAGACTCACTCGTGAGAATTCATAGTGAGCTCTAATGTTTAACATAAGCTTTTGTGTTATGATTCAGCTTTCAAGTAAGTTTACATCTTCCTTCTTATTCCAATATAGATTTAAACATTTTTATAATAACTCCCAAACACAAGTCAAGTTCTATTTTCTAAATAATAAAAGTTAACCAGCTTTCTGAGCTTTTGGAGTCCACAATACAGTCAATGAAATAGAACTTTTTCACTTATTCAAAATGATGGACTATGATGGACAAATGAGATAATTCTGGAAAAGGGCTCACTCTGCTGCTTTCATTACTCAGTTTCTCCACTCCCACGAACCAAATTACAGCCAAAAGCTCCAAACTTTTACTTCTCTCTGAGCTGTAGAAACCCAAAGTCCAAAGGTTCCACAATTCTGGACCCTCAGTGAAGCTTCTGCATATGTGTTAATAGTGTGCCTCAGGGAAATAGATTAACTGACATGGAAAACGTAAGGACTTACCTTATAGTAATCAAGTCATCTTCCCTTAGTAGGAAATACTTAATAAAGTTTTACATTCTTGGATTCTGTAAGTTGCAAAAATTCAAGTTAAGGACTGCTGAGATGAACAAATCTACAGTATTTTGGAATATTTATTAGAAGCTAATTTACAAAACTAAGCAAGGGAGAATGGAAAGAACTATGGTTTCTGATGTCAGGATAGCTTAACAGTCATAAAAGTAAACGTTAATGGCTGAATAGAAATTGACGAACTTCTTAAAATATGCATCTCCTGGAGGAAATACATCTTTACCATATAGATTAGTATTTTTCTTTTTGCTGCGTCTTCCAAGATTTTAATTTATTTTCTAACCTCACGTCTTAAGCGTCAATAAAAAAATAAATAGATAAAAATTCTGAAGGTAATATCCAATGGAAAGTGACTTCATTCTCAGTATAATGCATCACATTAGTGTTTACTTAATTAGGAGATCTTGGAATTTTAGCAATAAGAATCAAGTATAAGTTGAATGGAGCAAACAAAACTTATGCTATTAAACTTAGGTGTAGAAAGTGAATTTTTATAGAGATGACCTAATGGAATCCACACCACCAGTATGTCACCCTTAATTCTATCTTATATTGCAATAAATTAGATGTTTTGTTAAAAAGCAAATACATCACATGCAATAGCCAAGTATATACGATATAAGGCCATCCGGATCTGACAAATGACAGCATGATGGCATTTTGTTAGTTCTATAAAGATTATATTGCTCAGTGCTTTCAAAATTACCTACGGTACAAAATTCTGGGCTAGTAGACAGAGTAACAACACATCGAATTTAAAGAAACCAAGAAAACTCAGGGAGGGATTCTGTCTCGTTTTGTTTTGTTTCGTTTTGTTAAAATTCAAGTATTGAATTTAATTTTTAGTAAAGCAAGCATTGCATAAATGCTTTAAAATTTTAAAATTGGGGATAAAGTTTACATCCAAAAACGATGAATGGAAAATTGTGCTTTCAGAGTATAGAATTAGTTTTCTTCCAGGGGTAACCATTTCATCTTGCCATTGGATACTGGGGATTTCATCGATGTCACGTATGTATGTGCAGTTTATATCCAGTCCTGCAAAAAATCTAAAACTGTGTGCTTCACTTCATGTAGCAAAGGCACCTGTGTTTTTCTCCCTTTTGAGCAAAAGTTATGATCCAGTTTCCTTGCTGAAGATGATCGTTCACTGCTTGTCACTCACGCTCTCTGTGCTGAGCAATCCAGTACATCGCCAGAGAAGGTGGCGGCGAATCCCTGCTCACACTGGGAGAAGTGGCTCTGTGGACCATTTGAAGAAGCTCTGGACTGATCACAAGGGAAACCGAGCAGAACTGTGAAGCAGACGGACAGGAACAAAAGGCTATTCTGGTGTGAGGAGAAGTCAGTCACGTCAGCTCCACAAGCAGATGTTACTGCTGGACTGACAGGTGGAGCCCACTCCCGCTGGAGAAAGGTAGAGCTTGCCGTTGGCGCACACACAGAGCTCATACACTGTCTGTCGAGAATTGGAGGAGCTGGACGTAGAAGATGAAGAGGAGCCAGTTGGGAGATTTCCCAGCCGTATTGTATCTGCGTTTAAAAATATCTGGGGAGGGGGGGAAATTGCACTTTAATTCATTGCAGCATTCCACCTTCCTCAGAGCTTTACAACAAGGTCTAATAAGAACGACTCCATGACAAACAGATCTACGGGTTCAGCTGCTATGCTTTGTTGAACAAACAAATTGCATTCCTGTGGAATAGCTCAGAAGCTCGAGGGTCATCTCCACCTTTGAGAGATGATGCACTTTGTCAAAGCCCTCAATATAGAGAGTGACACTGTAGGATGTGCTTACAGGGTCAGGCCTGCTATTCAATCTCCTCCGACAAGTAACGATTGCGTCAGTCTCTCAAGTTAACTTCTTAATAACATCACACCTAGTCTTTAGAAGAGACAAAGGAATAAGGGTTTCAGCGGAGAGGACGTTACTGTAGAGGAGGGAAATTAAAACATTACGCTCATGAACGTATGCTGACTTACAGTCTAAAGGATACATCCTGATCTATCTGGCACAGTTGACAACAGATGCTTACTATATATAATCATATCTGAAGTCTCCATGCAACATGTTACCCGTATTAACACCTCCTTTGCTTAATATTCTAACTTGGGAAACTGGTTCACTACTCCTTCTTCTTCTTCTTCTTCTTTTTTTTTTTTTTGAGAGGTTTTTGCTATGCTAGGGTGCATGTGCTCGCCAGCCAGACGGAAAGAGACAGAGAGACAGAAAGCGAGAAATCATCCCTCAGGGGGGATGGTCATGCCGCAATCCCTTCTCCTCCATTCTCCTTTCGGGATCTTGGGCACGCATGCACACGTGCCCGGCGTGAGTTTTAAGCCACCGGGTCTGGGACGCGAACCACGGTTGACTATATGGGAGTCCAGCGACATAGCCATTACACTAACTGCTGGTCCCACTGGTTCACTTATTCTAAATCATGGACTAATCACCTTTAGGAATAGCAGTCATATGTTTTTGACATACATAGGGAATGTTTCAAAGAAATATAAACTGGATCAGAGAAATCTGAAAGAAAAAAGAAAAGGCTCTCTCCAGCTGGTTCTAGATTCTGTGGTTATCTGAATAATGATGGCCCACGTTGGAAGGGTCCCTCCATTGACAGGAGAATCAGAGAATACCTCATTGTATTCGTCTTTGCCCTAATCCAAGTCCTATTTGATTGCACCAGGACTCCTGCAATGTCACTCTCACTGGCCCCTCAGTTGCCATTCTTATTCCCTTGTCATGTAGACAGAGAGAGACATTTTTAGAAGTCACCCTCAGGGGGAAGGTCACACCACAAGCCCCTCTCCATTTCTCTTTCAGGATTTTGGGCACATATGCACGTGTACCTGGAGTGATTTTAAAGTCAGAGTCCAGGGCTCAAACCATGGTTGGCCACGTGGGAGTCCCGCCTCTCAAGCACCACACCACTTGCGGGTTCGTGCTAGGTTTAACTTTTAAGAAATGCAGATCAAGGGGACCCGAGAGTGGCAGGCAGTAAAACAGGCGCTTGCTAGGCAGATCCAAAGGGGAAGATGCTGCGTCTGGTCTGAGACTCCCCGGGTCTACCCGGCATGTGCTCAGCCCTGATCCAGGATGGCGGAGGATGGGGGTAGGTCACCGCAACGGGGCCCAGCTGGAGGGGTGTCTCTCCGTCTCCATCTCTCTTGCTCACGGAAGAAATAACTTTAGCAATTTTTAAAAAGAAATGCAAATCGTATCACATCACTCCAGTGCTCAAAACACTCTTACTGGCCTCCCACCATACTCCAAATGAATTACGGTGTCTTTTATGGCCTACAGACCCTGTGATCTGGTCTCTGAGGTGGTTCTTCTAAAGTTCATAGAAAGAATATTAATAATAGACTAAGTGGGGAGTCAGCAGTTAGTGTAATGGCTATGTTGTTGGACTCCCACGTAGTCGACTGCAGTTCGTGTCCCGGACCCAGTGGCTTAGAACTCACGCCGGGTGCGTGTGCGTACGTGCCCAAGATCCTGAGAGGAGAATGGAGGAGAAGGGATTGCAGCGTGGCCATCCCCCCTGGGGGGTGATTTCTCGCTTTCTGTCTCTATGTCTCTCTCTGTCTGGAGAGCGCACGCGCCCTATAGCGAAAACCTCTCCAAAAAAAAAAAAGAAAGAATAAAGAATAGACTAAGTGAAAAAGCATGGCTATATAGTTTTAGATTCTTCTCACTTTGTGTTCCCAAGCCGAGGGACATTATTGAGTGTAGCTCCAACTGTTGCACACTTTCGACTCTTATTCCTCCACACGGAGCACAGATGGCTCCTTTTATCGGTAGAGTTTGAGAAAGGAAGTGGGCAAGCAAAGCTCAGGCCTCTTCCCCACTTCTTTTGAGGAGCCAGCTTGCTTGGAGAGAGCAGACACTCTCACGCTTCCACAGTATCAAGTGTTTTACGAGGACCACTCTGAGACTGGCGGCTTATGACGACAGATTTGAAGGTGAATTCACGTTCAAGGAATATTAAGAGCTGGTGTTTAGGCCAAGAAGCTTTAAGACATAGATTAATAAGTAGAATGTAGAAAACTAAAGGACACGGGATGACGGGCTCAGGGTGGACTGATCAAATGACTGTGAGATGGTGAGTGGCACGTTCATTAGTAACACAGGAAGTCAGTGTGATTGGTCAGCCTGGAAGCTTGAAGAGGATTGCTTAAACCATGCGGCACCTGCAGCTTTTACCATTAGAGAACAGGTGGGCTCTTTTTATTTTTTAATTATTCACTTATTTCATTCTATTTCTTCTTCTACCTCTTCTTTTTTTTTCTTTTTCTTTTTTTCTTTTATTATTTTTTTATTTACTATAGGGCATGTGTGTTCACCAGAGAGAGAGAGAGAAAATGAGAAAGAAAGCTGCCAGGTCCAGGATTCAAACCACGAGCCATAGGGAGGTCCAGCACCTTAATTACCATGCCACACGCTGGTCCCCAGAGCAGATGGTCTTTTAATTGGTATAGCTCAGATGAGTAAGTGGAGACTGTATCTCTATACAGGTAAGCCTTGCAAGTGGCAGCCTTAGACAGCAGGAGATGTGGAGACCTCGTCAGTGGAGCAACCCTGGGGGATATAGGCCAGGTGTTGAGGCTGCTGTGGAGTAGCCCTAAGAGTGCTCTCAGGCTCTTCCATCCACCTATGGCTACTTGAAACGGTGTTTGACTATATGACAATACTAACTTTCATGAGCTTCTGAGATCCAAACTAGCTTCATGTAAAGGTGGCAGACTTTATAATCAATAAGCTCATTTACATAGAGCACTCAGAAAGAGAAGATGGTATTTACTTGGCTTGAAATAGCAAAATAAGTTGGCAGGTAAAAAGAGCTGTTATTTATTTAATAAGTTTTGGAGATATTTTCACTACAGGGCACATACACTTGCCGAAGAGACAGAAAGTGAGCAATCACCCCCTCAGGGGGATGGCCAGCTGCAATCCCTTCTCCATCATTCTCCTCGTGGGATTTTGGACACACAAGCACATGTGCCCAGTGTGAGTTTTTAAGCTGCCGGGTCCAGGACTGGAACTACGGTCGACTACGTGGGAGTCCAGTGACATAACCATCACACCATCTGCTGGTTCCACTGTTAGGTATTAACACCCTCCAACACAGCGTTCCCGAGCCTCTCCAGGTCTCTGCAGCAAGATGAGCTGGCCCAGATCTCGTCCTGTCTGTGCTAAAACAGTTATTATGATGATACTCACTTTCCAAATTCTGAAAATAGATGTGTCTATTTTATAGTGCCTTATAAGCCATGCAACTCATTTACTCTAAAACTGTCCCTGTTCTCAGAATCACAGCCCTAAGCTTTTAAGTCCCATTCTTACCTGTGGAAATCAGGCCTACCTTTCTCAATAGAGAATCTGAATTGATTTTGAAAATAAAAATAAAACTTCCTCCTCCTTTTGTGATCTTGAAGATATACAAGGGGTTGGAGCCAGCAGGTGGTATAGTGGTTAAGGCACTAGACTCTCACATGGTCAGCCATGGTTTGAGTCCCAGATATGGTGGCTTGAAACTCACTCTGGGCCCATGTGCATGCCCAAAATCCAAGGGAAGAATGGGGAAAGGATCGAGGCGTGGCCATTCTGCAGAGGCAACCTTCTCACTTTCATTTTCACTGTCTCACCAGCAAGTGCACATACCCTTTGACAAAAACATTAAAAAAAAAAAAAAAAGTTGTACAAGGGGATCTTCAAAATGTTTACAGAAAATACATATTATGAAAAAAGCTGTGCTTTCTTTTGCACCAAAATAAGCTCATATTTTAATTTTATTTTTCCACAAACTTTTTGAAATCTCTTTGTTAATTATCCGTGACATTGCACTGAGTATGCTGTTATACCAGTTAAAATGATCAGCCTACGATCGTCATCTGTGTGGCTCTCAGGACTGGGTGAAATCCTTTGCAATGTGACATCCATAGTGACTCTGAATCCTCTGCAGTGCAGAACTTTATATTAACATTCCATCCATTATTTTGAATGAGATAATAATATTAGTATTCTGCATTCATCCATTTTTTGAATGAAATAATGATATTATTATTAAATAATACTATCATAAATGACATAATTTCTGTTCTAATAGAAAGCATTTTAATAATGCCCAAATAAACCACAGGGGAAAAAAAAAAACTGGCTATGGTTATAAATAAAGTAATATTCAATTAGCAATGAAATGCTAACATGTAACTGAATCAAAGGATTCCACTGAAAATGAAATAAAAACCTTAAGAAAAGTGGTTCCTGAAAAGAAGCAGAAGATAAGTTCATAACCAGTAATATTTATTATGGAATCATCCATGATGGGTAGAATGGCTAGCATGATCAAAATAACTCTTTAGAAGGCTGTAAGATGTTTATAAAGATGTCTGCCTTGCCACGTTAGGTGAAGTACTGTAACCTGCAACTGAAGTAGGAAAACTCCTGAAAGAATATGTAGAGATAGTGTTAAAATGTATCATGTATGTTCTAGGTCATTTATGTTGTAACATCCACTAAGAGGCTAATGTGGTCTTGCCAGAAAGTCTGTTTATGAAAAGAAAAGTATGCTATTGAAATTGATCTTGAGCCAATAACTGAGACAATGGAATAAAGGTAAGATAGAAATAGCCTCCTTTTGATTCTGCTAACATATGCCCCTATCATTAATCTGCAGAGACATGGAATGCTCCAGTGTCTCCTTCAAATCACCCAGCCACTCTGTTTTTTTTTTTTTTTCTGAATTTGATCTTTGTAATCTTGTAATAAAAAATAAATTATCTCACAAAGAAAAAAAATACTAATGGAATGACTTGGTAAGAAGAAGAATACAACAGATTTAGACCTTCAAGGACTTTGGTAATTATAGTAAATATATACAGAACAGAATAGGAATCATGTATAATGATTTCAGATAATTAAGGCAGAATTAAAAACAAGCAAAAAGGAAACTACTAAGATATCCAGACACGTAGGAAGGAGGACAGATGGGATTCCTAGAAACAGAAAACATGGCCTCTCACGTTAAAGCTGGCCCTGTGGCCTGAGCAGGGGCTGGAGAGTGGGGAGCAGCCTGCAAACAGCGAATACGTAAACAGCAAAGCACAGCAGAC
Source organism: Tupaia belangeri chinensis (assembly GCF_000334495.1). Taxonomy (NCBI): domain Eukaryota; kingdom Metazoa; phylum Chordata; class Mammalia; order Scandentia; family Tupaiidae; genus Tupaia; species Tupaia belangeri. The sequence goes on along the minus strand of NW_006203524.1, from coordinate 479,282 downwards.
AAGGACTGGACGGAGGTCTGGAGGCCAAGGGGATCAAAAAGTGCCTTTCTTCAGAGTTTCAGGAAATGAAATTGGGGAGGAAGCATGATCTCAAGAAAGAACGCCGAGAAATTTCCAGCATTTACAAAAATGAATCTGCAGGGAACCAGCAGTTAGCGTAATGGCTATGTCACTGGATTCCCACGTAGTCGACCGCGGTTCGTGTCCTGGACCCGGTGGCTTAAAACTCACACCGGGCGCGTGTGCGTGCGTGCCCAAGATCCCGAGAGGAGAATGGAGGAGAAGGGATTGTGGCGTGACCATCCCCCCTGGGGGGTGATTTCTCGCTTTCTGTCTCTATGTTTCTCTCTGTCTGTCTGGCGAGCGCACGCGCCCTACAGTGAAAATCTCTCCAAAAAAAAAAAAAAAAGAATCTGCAGACAGAAGAGTCACAATGTGTGTCAGGAGAAACGTGAAAGGAAAGCACGTGGTATTGGAAGGCTGGGACATCAGAAACAAAGGGTATTTAAGGGGAAGGCAACAGACTTGAAGGAGGTTCCTGGGGGCCAGGGGACACGAGAGTAATGTTAAGGGACATACAATCAGCTTCTGTCCTATTGTCCTTTCAGAAAAACACATGAGCTCTTTCGACAGAAACAAGAAGCACACAAAGTACTTTTTGGAAGACACTTTGAAGACCAAAAACAGGATAAAGAAAGCAAGATTGTCTTCATTATTCATTTTCATTTAATTGCATTCATGTGCCAGTTCTGAAAGGGCAGACTCAGATGCCCCGTTGACAATTGACTTGTGAAACAACAGAAAATAAATGGCGTTTGAATTTAAGGAAACATTAGGTTAACCAAATTTCAGATTCGATTTCAATTTTCTCATGAAGCAGGTCTGTTTTCTTTCCCTTTCTTTTCTTTTTATTTTCTTTGCAAGAGAGATTTTTTGCTATAGGGCAAGTGAACTTGATGGAGAGAAAGAGAGAGAAAAAGTAAGACATCCACGCCTCCATGGGGGATGGCCACACCACAGCCTTCTCTTCCAATCTCTCAGGATCTGCCTAAATTCCAGCCAGATCTAGGACCAGGACCTTGCTCAGCCATGTGGGAGTCCAACGCCCAACCACTACGCCACCTGCTGGCCTCCCTGTGGAGCAGGTTTTTACATCTCACCGGGAAGCATATGTCTAATTGAAGAAGCACCCACAGCAGAAAAGGGCTAGCCTCTGCTGGAGGACTCACCTCTCCCTCTGTAGACTGCAAGTGGAGTTCCTTCCGGCAGGTGGCCTTGAGCTCTCCTGCAGCAGCGCTCACCTGGACTCCACGAGGAGCTTCCATTATCAAGGATCTGGTTGGTGATTCAAGCCTACGGAGGCAAAGAATCATTAACAAAAAAGAGACTTATTTCCAAGAAATAAAAGAAAACATTCATTAATTGAAAATAACTAACCAACCAACCAACCAACCAACCAGACAGGCCTAATTCAAAACCTTTGCCAGTGGCGAAATGAGAAAGCAGGCCACCAGGTCTTGAACCGTGGGCGTGGTCAACCAGATGGGAGTCTAGCGCCTTAACCACTACGCCACCTACTGGCCCCTAACCATTTCGACCAGACCCAAAATGAATTTTGGAAGGACTTTGTATTGCCTTATTGATTTTTTTGATTCTTTGCTAAAAGAAGTCTTTCTTAGCCCACAGTTATGTACTCTCATCTGTACAGTGACTTAGCAACGGTGTTGCATGCTGTTCCTTTCATAATGCTCATGAAAAGTGGGTCGCATAGATTACCTGTTTGAATCTTCGATATATTATTGGGATTAATGACAGAGGTTTAATAAATGAATTACTACAACGTAGCAGGTATGTGTTCTTCAGTAAAGTGACCCTGTTTTGCAAAGATGAGAATTTTCATAAAAATCATGAATATTACAAATTTTCAAGCATGCACAGTCCAGATTTTGAAAACTCACAAAGTGTTCATTATGTAACAGGGAAAAAACACAAAATTTTTAAACCTGTTTTTTTGTTTTACTTTATTCCTCTCTCTTATATTTTAAGGGTTAACTGGTGCTTGTTGCTTCTGTGACTGATGTAATCTGATTGTGGCAGATAAGGTCATAAATAAGCTTGTTTCCTTAGAAGAGGAAATTTAAGCCACTTTCTCCAGACAATGATCACAAGAATACAGCTGGGATAGGTCCCAGGCAAGAAATCTTTTTTTTTGAGAGGTTTCTGCTATAGGGTTCACCAGAAGACAGAGAGAGACAGAGAGACAGAAATTGAGAAATCAGAGACAGAAATTGAGAAATCACCCCCCCAGGGGGCATGGCCATGCCGCGATCCCTTCTCCTCCATCCTCCTCTCAGGATCTTGGGCATGCACGCACATGCACCTGGCATGAGTTCAAGCCGCCAGGTCCAGGACTCAAACCATGGTTGCTTACGTGGAAGTTGGGCAACATAGCCATTATGCCAATTGCTGGTCCTGCCAGGCAAAAAATCGTGATGGGAATGTTTGCTCAAGGAACACTGCAATAAGTCAAGGTGGATTGGGCCTTTGGGTTGATTCCACATCCTATCTATTGTGAAAAATGCTGCAATAAATATAGATGTACAAGTATCGATCCTTTGGGTAGATGCTCAGGAGTGGAATTGCTTAGCTCTTATGGAAATTCCTTTTTTAAGTTTGTGAGAAGTCTTCATATTATCTTTCATAGTGACTGTACTAATTTACATTTCTACCAACAGTGTAAAAAGGTTTCGTTTTTACCATAGCTTAGTCAACACTGATTATTATTTATTTAATTTTAGTCATTCTGATGGATTAAGTGGCATTTCATTGTGGTTTTGATTTACATTTCCCTAATGATAAAAAATATTGAGTATTTTTATATGCTTTTCTACCACTTGAATGTCTTCCTTGGAGAGCTGTCTGTTTAGCTCATTTGCTCATTTTTTAATTGAATAGTTTATTGATCGATTGATTGATTTTTCTTTAATGGTTGGGCTGCTTGAGTTCCCTATATAGCCTGGTTATCAGTCCCTTATCTGAGGAATAATTTGCAAATATATTCTCCCATTCTGAAGGTTGTCTCTTCACTCTAATTGGTTTATTTTTGGCTTCACAGCTTTTTTAGCCTGAAGTAGTCTGTTTTCAGGATTATTATCTGAGGTTTGGGGATCTTATTTAAGAAGTCTTTGCCTGCTCCAATGTCTCCAAGAGTTTTCCCTGTGCTTTTCATTTATAGTTTTATAGTTGCAGGTCATATTTAGATTGTTGATCTATTTTCAGTTGCTTTTTATTAATAGTGAGAGATAGAGGTCCAGTTTCATTTTATTTCTGCAGGTGGATATACAGATTTTCCAGCACCATTGGCTAAAGAGATTCCTTTAATTTTTGCACTGGATTGTCTGGTTCCTTTTGTCAAAAATCAATTGGTTGTATGTTTGGGGGTTTATTCCTGGGTTCTCTATTCTGTTCCATTGCTCAACATGCCATTTTTTTTTGTGCCAGTACCATGTTATTATAGAGGTTTTAGCCTTAGAGCATATGCATTCACCAGAGAGAGAAAGAGAGACAGAGATAGTAAGAAGAAAAGTAAGAAATCATCCTCTAGGGAGGATGACCACTCCACAGTCCCTTCTCCTTCATTCTCCCCCTGAGATCTTGGGTATATACACACATGCACCTGGTGTGAGTTTCAAACAACTAGGTCTGGAGCTCAAACCACAGGCTGCCATGTGGGAGTGCAGCTACATAACCAGTATGCCATTGGCTGGTCCCTCCATGCTGTAATGATTAACACAGCTTTGTAATATATTTTGAGGTTGGGAGAAAGGACATCTCCTTATTCTTTTGAGGCAGTATTGCTTTATATGGAGACTTTTATAAATCCAGATACATTTAATAATGCTTTTTCTATATTGGTGAGCAATATCTCTGATAATTTGATCAGAATTGCACTGAATTTGTTATGTAACTTGAGTGGGATCAATCTTTTGACTAAATTTATTCTTCCAATCCAGGAACATGGAATGTTTCTCCACTTTTCTGTATAATTTTTAATTTCTTTTTTTATTAAGAAAGAGAGAAATAAGTTTTTGTTTGTTTGTTTGTTTTCCTATATAGAGCATGCACTCACCAGAGAGAGAGAAAGTGAGAAATCACCCCTCACTCCCAGGGTTAGGCTTATCCTTAAATATCTTATACTTTTTGTGGTTATTGTACATAGGATCACTTTCATCAAGTCCATCTTAGTCTGTTAATTGATGCTAAATAAAAGTGTTAGAGATTTTTGTATGTTGATTTTGTATCCTGCCACTTTACTATAGTCATATATTACTTCCCAGAGTTTATTTGTGGTTTCTTTTGGATTCTATTTTTTATTTTAGAGAGATGTTTGTTATATAGTGTATGTGCTAGCCAGGGAGAAAGAGAGAGACAGAGAAAGAGACAGCAAGAAATCAGCCGTCAGGGGTGATGGCCATGCCATAATCCCTTCTCCTCTAGTCTCATTCCCACGAACCCAGTGTGAATTTCAAGCCTCCAGTTCTGGGACTTAAACCATGTTCAGTTATGTGGGAGTCCAGTGACATAACCGTTATGCCATCTTCTGGTCCCTCTTTTGGGTTTTCTATATCCAAATAGACATAATTTTACTTTTCCTATTTGAATGTCTTTTATTTAGTTTCTTGTCTAATTGCATTGGCAAAGAATTCTAGTACCGAATTGAAAAGGCATGAAGAAAGGGTTCAGCCTTGTTGTGTTCCAGTTTTTAGTGAAAAGCTTTCAGTGTTTTTCCATTCAGTATGATGTCAGTAATGGTTTTGTTCACGAATGGCTTCTATTGTGTTGAAAAGTGTCCTTTCTATGCCAATTTTGTTGAAAGTATTAATTATAAAGGGATATTGTATTTTATCAAATCCTTTTTTTAATCTTTCCTTTTGTTAATGTGATACGTTACACTTACTGTTATATATATATATGTTAAAACTCTCTTTGCATTCCTGGGATAAAGACTGCCTGGTAATTGTGTAGAATCATTTTAATTTGTTGTTGGATATGATTTGCTAGTATTTTGTTGAGAATTTTTGCATCTATATTCATCAGTGATATTAGTTGACAGTTTTCTTTTTTGTTATGTCTTTTTCTGCTTTTGAGATCAGAGTAGTGGAGGCTCCATAGAATGAATTGGGATGGCTACTTTCTTTTGGATCTTTAGAAGTAATTTGAGTAGAATTGGGATTAGCACTCCTTTAAAAGTTTTGGGTAATTCAGATGTGAAACTGTCAGGACCTTCAATATTTTTTTGTTGGGAGACAATGACTTACTGATTCATTATCACTGTTTGCTATTGGTCTGTTCAGGCTTTCTGTTTTCCTGATTCAATCTTGGTAGATTATATGTGACCAGAAATTTCTCCTTCTCTCTTGAGCTGTTGGAAAAGCCAAGACATATTTTTCTATGCAAAAATGTGTGATGACTTTTCTGACAACCCAGTGTGTTTTCTTCCTTGTTGGAATATAATCACTCATAATATTCTTTCATAATCTTTTGTGTTTCTGTTATATTTGTTGTAATATTGTCTGTTTCATTGCTGATTTTATTTGTCTAGTTTCCTTCTCTGTTCTTGATTAGCTAATTTATTTTCTGTGTAGTTCTTTTATTTTCTCTTTTACTTAATTGTGCTCTAATCTGTATTATTTCTTTTCTCCTGGTATTTTTAGGTTTTGTTGCTGTTGTTGTATTCCCATGCTTTGAAATGTGTTGTTAGGATGTCTATTTTTAATCTTTCTATATTTGTTTTTCTTGTAAACACTAATTGCTATGAACTTTCCCCTTATGACTATATTTGTTGTATCCCATTGTTTATGAAAATGTCTATAATCATTATTATTTTTTTCTATAAATCTTTTCATTTCAGTTTTAATTTCTTCTGTGGATGTGAAGTCACTCAGGAGTACATTATTTAGTGTATTTTTGAGGGTTCTTTTTGAAGTTAATTTCAAGTTTAATTCCATTGTCAGAAAAGATGCAGGATGTAGTTTCTATACCTTTGAATGTGTAAAGGCTTGTTTTGTGCCTTATTATGTGGTCAATCTTTGAAAATGTTACATGTGGGGACCAGCAGGTGGCATAGTAGTTATGGTGCTGGACTCCTACATGGGGGACTAGAATTTGAGTCCTTGAACCAGAGGCTTGAAACTCACATTGAGTACATGTGCATGCGTGCCCAGGGGTAAGAGTGGAGAATGGAGAAGAGATTGGGGCATGGACACCCCTCTAGGGGGTGATTTCTCACTTCCTCTCTCTCTGTCTAGTGAGTGTATCCAACCTATAGCAAAACCGTCTCAAAAAAAAAAAAATAGTTCCATGCAAAAGTGAGAAAAATGTGTAATTTGTAATTACTGGGTGGAAAGATCAATAGATGCTTGTCGAGTCCACTTAATTTGTAGTATCATTTAGATCCTGTAACTGTTTGCTTATTTTTTATTTTTTTGGCTAAATGACCTGTCCAGAGGAGACGTGGTGTGTTGAGGTCTTTCACGATGAATGTATTACAGTCTTTCTCTCCCTTTAGCTCTAGCATTCTTGCTCTTATGTAGTTGAGTCCTCCAGTGTTGAATGCATAGATATGTACAAGTGTTACATTTTCTTGGCAGATTGCCTTTTTGTACAGAGTCCTTCCTTGTTTCTTCTTAATTTTTAATCTTAAAAGTCTATGACTGAAACTAATTCACTAAAGGATATAGAGACACAGTATATAGATGTAAATACCAGATATAGTATGTGTGCAAGAGGAAGGTCTGAGGAAGGACATTTAGAAGAAAAATAGGGAAGCAAAGTATTATTGTCACAAAGAAATGTGATATTATCTGTTGAACATATTTTGTAATTTTATCAACTATATTAGGGAGAAATGTGCACCTGTTGAAATATCCATTTTGTAAGACAAAAAATAATGTGATTGAATGTATAAAAATAAAATGAAAAATAGATTAATAAAAAATATTTATCTGATATCGGTATCATGACTCTAGTCTTTTTTTTTTTTGAATGTTCATTTGCATGGCATGCCTTTTTCTAGCCCTTCATTTTCAGTCTATGTATGTCTTTATTAATGAAGTGCATTTCTTGCAAGATGCATAAAGATAACTCCATTTTTTAAAAATCTATTCAGTCAATTTGTGTATTTTATTTGGAGGATTTAAACCATTAATATTCAGTGTTATTAATGATATTTGTGGACTTATACCTGACATAATGTAAGCTATTTTATTGGTTATTTTGTGTCTCTTATTTTTATTTGTTTATCTTTACTTTTCCTGAAGTACTCCTTTCAGTGCTTCTTGAAAAGTTCATCTAGTGTTGGTAAATTCTTTCAGTTTTTCTTTACCTGAGAAAGATTTTTTTTGTTCTTCCCATTTGAGGGATAATATGCTGAGTATAGTATTCTTGGCTGAATTTTTTTAAATGTTTTTGAATATGGTGTCTTTCTTCCCTTGCAGTTTTTCAGTTGAGAAGTGTGATGTTAGCCTAATAAGATAACCTTTGTAAGTAACTTAATGTTTTTCTCTTGTCATTTTTAGAATATTTTCTTTGTCTTTGATTTTTACCAAACTAGATATAATATACTGGTGGGGAGGATTTTAAGTTGATTCTGTTTGGGGTTATTTGTCTTTTCTGTGTCTCAATGTCTGAATGTTTCTCTGGGTTGGAAAGTTTTCTGCAAGTATTTCATGGAATATATTTTTATGCCCTTATTAGATTCCTTACCTTCTGAAGTACCAATTATTTGGGTATTTGAGTATTTAATGATATGTAATATTTCCCATATGTTGCCTTCAGTTTTTTATTGGCTATTTTTTTCATTTTTGATTTCTTGCATTGTGTTCTTCAACTCTAGAAGTTCTGTTTGATTCTTTTTCAGGGTGTCTATCTCTTTACGGAGTTCCACCTTTTAGTCATGGAATGGTTTCCTCATCTCCTAGTTGTCTTTTTTCTCTTGTATCTCATTGAGTCATTGAGTTTTCCCTCTATGAATATTTAGAATATTTTTTTCTGACATTTCTGTGAATTCTTTTGTGCTATTGTTGCTGAGAGTTCATTGTGCCTTTTTAGGGTAGAGATATTTCCTTTTTTTTTTTTTCATGTTTCTTGTGTTTCTGCACTGGTTTTTGGTCATTTGATGAAGTGTTCACATCCTCCTGTTTATTGGAGTAGATCCGGTAATGTCAGAGGAGGGAAGATCAGCCCTAGATCCCAGGTGTGTTCCTAGTAAGGGTCTACTTCTTCCATATAAAAAACAGTTTATTTAGTAGGTGGATTTAGGTGGTAGACTCCTCCCCCAAACTTTCAAATTTCAATGAATTAGGAATGAGCTGGAGGAGCTGGGAAGCACCCATGGTGGCAGGATCAGATCTGTCACCAAAATCCAGCTCTCTCAGCAAATGTTTTCATTTTTATCAACAAAGTTATGATTATCTTGAGGAGAACTGGCTATAACCCTAACATCTCGCCATCTTCTGGTCAGTTATTATGAATGGACCTCTTAGAAACAGCAAACTGAGGAAACAGTTTATCCCACTGAAGATGTTAGACTGAGCAGGCCATCTCAGGGTAATCGAGTTCTGCCTTTTCCTGATCACGGTTTCCACCTGCTTTTCTATTTCTCTCTGTTTTACTCCCTGATCACTCAATGCTTTCTCCTCCTCTCTGCCTTTCTTCTCTTATACGTATGCGTGTCAAGTGTTTCATTATCTATGATAGATTTTGTAATGTCTTTTGTTTTTATTGGTCCTTCTCTTAATTGTCTCTATAATTGTCTTTTCCTTTTCTTTTCTACATTCCTCTCACTCAGTGTATTTATTTTCATTTTATTCTAGGCATATTAGGAGAATGTATGGCAAAGGTTAACATAATAACTCATTTTTTGCCCTCTGTTAAATACTGTGCCTATTTACCATAGAGCTAGGGAATGCACATTCTTTGTGCAAAGTGTCTGATACACAGCGACGGAAACGTTAGTGCAGGTAGAAGAGGGAACACGTACCTGAGGTCTTGGGATGGCTCTGCTCTGATGTGAGGCGTCTCCACAGAGTGTCCGAACACTGCTCCTTCAGTACCTGCGGACAGCGTGAATACAGAGGTTAGCTCAAAGGAGTCCAGAGACGGTCTCGCCTCTGTTTTTATGTATCACATATTCTTTTCCAAGTGGGAAAACTATAAACAGGAATACAGAAAATGAAAGATTAAGAAAATTGAAGATAAGTGCAAGACAATGAAGAGCCAAAGAAGGTAAACCTGTTTTATTTTTTGGAGAGGTTTTTGCTATAGGCCGCGTGCGCTCACCAGACAGACAGAGACATAGAGAGAGAAAGCGAGAAATCACCCCCCAGGGGGGATGGTCACACCACAATCCCTTCTCCTCCATTCTCCTCTCGGGATCTTGGGCACGCACGCACACGCGCCCGGCATGAGTTTTAAACCACCTGGTCCGGGACGTGAACCACAGTCGACTATGTGGGAGTCCAGCGACATAGCCATTATGCTAAGTGCTGGTTCCTGTAAACCTAACTGTTAATAGTGCTTTTAAGACTGCATTTATTCTTTATTTATAAAAGTTAAGACCGAATGAGAATTTTCACCCCCTGATTAAAGGACAAAGACTCATCCCCTCATCCCCTTTCTCTACTTTGTTTCCCATTTAGTGATTTTTGGAGAGTGAAAGCTCACCTCACAGCACTCAGTTCTATCTATACACAGGCAGGAGTGGACAAGTGGAGGGGAAGTACCAGTGTAGCATATTATTAGTTATTCAAAGGTTTCAGAGGACATTCAAAAAGTTCCCTACAGGAAGTTCCCACCTTTCATTTCTAGGATCATCAATCAGCAGAAAACAAGCCTTGTTCATTGACCTCTGTGCGGCTCAGGCTCTGTGTAAAACTATGAACTGCTTCCATTCATTCCACTGTAGTTGATTTCATACGGGATCATAGTTTTCTGAGGAGTTCATGCACTTTAAACTTTCCTGGGCAGTTGAACGACAAGTTATCTTAATTTTCATTTACAGACTCCATGTGCTATTCCACATTACCAGAGCTTTTCCATAATTTAATTGAGCAAAATAGAATAGTAGTCCTCTTAAAAATGTTAAAAAAAAAGACATTTTTAAAGACGTTCGTGATGGATCTCTCTCTCTGTTTTTATAGTTTTGCATAATTGTTTTAGATCAATCATCCCTTTAGAAATAAATTTTATTTTCTTCTGGTCTAACTGTCTTCAAACATCTTCATCTAAGAATGTCATTTCTACTCGGTCAAAGGTCTCCATAGTAACTTAGTGCAATACAATTCAAAACTCTACATTTTAAATCTGTCAAACTAATCTGCTTCTGCTTAAGGTGAAGGATCAAATAAAACATACTCATTCAAAAACAGAATGATGAAATTGCCACTAGAAATTAGAGCTAATATTCAAATTCTTTAAAACAAGTGGCCAAACAGGGAAATGTGTTAGAATTACCAGAATACACCTGACATAGAACAGCAACACAAACCATGACCTTGAATCACAGAGGAGGGAGCTTTTCAGACTGCAGCAAGATTTCATCCTTACTGTGTTCTGATAGCAAATTTATAAGGTTCTGCTCTAGTAAATTCTTAAGATTACAGATTTCGTTTAAGAGTGAAAAGCTTTTGGCATTTATTGACCTCTTACTGGGTCTTAGTAGTTTTTCATTTGTGGGTTTGTTTTTTTTTCCGTTTCATTTCTAAAGAGGCTCTGTAGGCGTATGGTACTTGATTTTAAACTGTTTCACAAATTTAGAGCAATTATTTCTATAAGAGCTTTGTTCTTTTGATATTTTGAGAGATATTTCTGTAAATCCAAATTTCTTAGATAGGTCTTTGAAACTGAAATAATAGTTTTAGGCAAAATTAATTTTGTGAGTATAGTGTAATTAACATTTTTTGTTTTTATTTATTTATTTATTTTTTTTGGAGAGATTTTCACTGTAGGGCGCGTGCGCTCGCCAGACAGACAGAGAGAGACATAGAGACAGAAAGCGAGAAACCACCCCCCAGGGGGGATGGTCACGCCGCAATCCCTTCTCCTCCATTCTCCTCTCGGGATCTTGGGCACGCACGCACACGCGCCCGGCGTGAGTTTTAAGCCACCAGGTCCGGGAATCGAACCACGGTCGACTACGTGGGAGTCCAGCGACATAGCCATTACGCTAACTGCTGGTTCCCAACATTTTTTGTTTTTGTTTTAACTGTTTTGTTTCTTTTTTATTTATTTATTTATTTTTTTGGATTTGCCATAGCATGACTGCACTTGCCAGAGAGACAGAGACAGAGAGAGGGAAAATAAGAAATCACCCACTGGTGGCAATGGCCATGCCCACAGCCCCTTCTCCTTAACTTTCTTCACACACATGCACAGGTGCCCTGTAGGGACATGTGCTGAGAGAGGTCCTGAGGTGTGGGGACATGCGATGAGCAAACACCACCTGTCCTTAGGGCCATGGCAGAACCTTGCAGCTTGTCCTTTCCTTTACTCTCGCTGCAGGCAGAGCAAAGTGTGGAAATTGCTAGGGGTGTTCCAACAGACACATCTGATGGCATTCAGGAAACATCTTGACCCCAATTAGCAAAGTCCAATCCCTGCTCTGCCTCTGTAAGATTCTTTAGCCTTCTCTGGGTGTGGTGGTGCCCACCTTATGGAGAGATTCTTTAGTTTATGTTTCTTCCCCACACCTGCAGCCAGACTTCTCCATTAGAAAAGAAGATAATGGGATTTCTCCTTGATGGGATTATCACCAAGGGATACACGTGGCCCAGTATGTCTAAACCCTTACAGATTTGTTACCTGCTTCTTGTTGTCTGTAACACATCAAACTATCTATGGAATGTCATGAAATACACACATGTCGTGCCTATAAGTAAAGGCACCCAGTTTGGGCAGCACAAGTTTCTTGGGTTACCTAGGCCCGGGCTGCCTGTGTCCACTGTTACTCTATCCCTCTGTCTCATTCTTTCTGCTTCCCCCGTAGTTTGAGCCAAGCCCCGGGTAGATGCTAACAGTGCCCGACATGATTTTTTTTTTCTTTTTTTTTTCTTTTTTTGCAGAGGTATTTTGCTATTGTGTGTGTGCTCGCCAGACAGACAGAGAGAAAGCGAGAAATCACCCCCCAGGGAGGATGGCCACGCTGCAATCCCTTCTCCTTCATTCTCCTCTCTGGATCTTAGGCATGCACGCACACGCGCCCGGGTGAGTTTAAGCCACCAGGTCCAGGACTCGAACCGAGAAAAGAGGAAAACCAAGACAGCCTGGCACACCTCCTGTGGGGAGCAAGGAGAGCAGACAGGATTGCAAACACTTAAATTATATTTTACGGTTATTTGTCCTGATGCATACCCAATGAAAACACTGGTTGGACGTTAGGTTCTCAATAAAATCTACCATAGTTTTGGGCATTTTTGTTTTGTTTTGTCTTGTGTTTTTTGGAGAGAGACGAAGCAAAGGAACTGTACGCACAGCTCAGTGTGAACCAGGAGAGGTACAACCAGAGGAATCCAGAGTCCATGTGGCCGAGGCTCCCATGACCTGAGCACCTGTGCTCCCAGCTTTGTGGCACTGTCAGCCAGCACTGAAATTGTTATGCTAAAATATGGATGAGGGCTGAGCTAGAGGGCAAGTCTAGATGCCAAGAGGCAGAAAGATTCCTTTCTATTCATTATCTTCCAATTTAGACTTGCATTAGTGAGTATTTCCAAATTCTTTGGAGGTCTTCAAACCTTGCTTTTTTTTTTTTTTTTTATTTGCATCTGTTTTTCACCAAACCTAAATTGGTAAAGAGACAATTTGGACTGGCAAGAGTGTCACTGTATTTCCAAGTCTGTCTATACTTCAGTCTTTTATAATATTTAAACTTTTCTGGTTCTTATTTGTAAAATTAGGCATTGAAGAACATGATCTCGAAAGTATCTTCAGTTTCTAATAGTTATATCATGGTTTTTCCAAACAAGTCAAAACACGTAAGCTATAACTCCTACTCATTGCTCTCCTACATGAAGTGAAAATGAGTTTACTCCTCCAAATTGACAGAAAACAAATTATTTCAGAGAAGGGACTTATTTTTCTTTACTTTCTTTAGTTTTCTTTCTTTCTTTCTATTTTTCTTTCTTTCTTTCTTTCTTTCTTTCTTTCTTTCTTTCTTTCTTTCTTTCTTTCTTTCTTTCTTTCTTTCTTTTTCTTTCTTTCGGTTTAAGGGCAGGTACACTCACCAGAGAGATTCAGAGAGAGAGAGGGGGAGAGAAGAAAGCATCCCTGATGGTGAATGGTCACAGGCAATCCCTTCGTCTCTCTTCCTGTGGAGATTTTGGGCACACATGCACGTGTTTCTCAAGCCACCATGTTATGGACTTGAACTATAGTGTCTGCCATATGAGATCTGGCTGCCTTAAACCATCAGGTCATGCAGAAGAAATGGAACAATCGTACTGAAAAAATAACATATATATATTGCCATTTCTTTTTTTGGCTTAAGTTCATCTGAATCCTAAAAATATCACTATTTTGTAGAAGGAGAAACATCAACCCTTTTCAGTGCATACTATAACTTTTATCTTTTTTACTTTAATTATCTAGATGAATGACGCTAAAAAAAAATTGTCTCTCAGATGATGTCCAATGACAACCACTACATTTTCTCTGATATTTAAAAAAGAATAAACTGGGGTCAGTAGGTGGTATGGTAGTACCAATGACAACCACTACATTTTCTCTGATATTAAAAAAAGAATAAACTGGGGTCAGTAGGTGGTGTGGTAGTTAAGGCACTGGGCTCTCATATGGCAGATTGCAGTTCAATTCCTGGACCCAGCAGCCCGAAAATTAAGCCAGTCCGTGTGTGTGTGTGTGTGTGTGCGCCCAAAATCTTGAGAAGAGAATGGAAGACAAGGGATTGCAGCATGGCCATCCTACCCGGGGTTGTGGGGAACTGATTTCCCACTTTTCCTCTCTTTCTGCCTCTTTCATTCTACTCATGGGACTTGGGGCAGGCACGCAATGCACTTAGGGACAAGTCTCTCAAGCCGCCAGGTCTGGAACTCAAAAAGGGCAGCTGGCCAAGGGGAATCCAGCCTCCTTAACCAACACGCCATCGACTGGCTCAGATTCTGTACTAGAATTAAGGATCAATAAATGTAAGAAAGACTGGAATAAATCAGTAAAAGCAGGAATAAATGAAAAATGTTGTTTCATGTATGACATGTAAAATATGCTTCTCTGTTTCCTAGTATTTTCTCTTGTTTGACACTTTAACACAAAGGATATGATTAATATCCTTAAGTGATGATCTGAGTTTATTGAAACTGTTATTTTGAATCTAACTAATGTCAGCGTTTGTAGTAAAATAGGAAAATGATATAGTTAAATTGTTCTTTCAAACAAATCTTTAAAAAAAATCACACTACTCATTTGAGATGAAAGCTGCCAAGATTTCTGAAAGTAACTGTTTTAAATTTTGTCTTTTTATTCAGAATTTTTTCTGTTTTCAAAAATAGCTTGGAGCATTTACGCTCGGATGCCAAGTCATGTCCTCTCATTTATCTAAAAGTTTGAAGAAGATAAAAAGATCATGGAAGAGATATTTGGTGATAAGATGCATTAAAATAAGGTGGTTTCCCTTGAGATAAAATATATTTAAAAAAATACTAAATAATAAGCAATATTATACTAAAATATGCCTGTTCCTAAAACGATGCAGAGTTCTTTCTCATTTGTATTGCACGTCTGTCTAGTAGCTCGCTTTCTGCTAGATTTTATTTCTCTGTGCTTAAGGGAGAAAAGCTCTTTATCTGTTGATGCTTTCATGCCTTTCAAAGAAATTGAAAACCAGATGTAAGGAAAATATGAAAAACAATGAATTCAATGAATATATGGTTTATGAAAATGGCATACAGGAAAAATATAACTAAATACCCCCACTTGCTAATTCTTGCCTCTGATGAAAAATAAAAAATACAATAGTCAAGTGGAACTTTCTTCATTCACTCTTAAGATAGAAATAGATTATATAGAAGTACTGTTTTTTTCCAGAAACAAATAGTTCCAAAATCTGTAATTACTGAAGTGGTCACTTTGCCCTTTACTTAAATCATCACTAAGGGAAAGAAAAGCAACACACTCCTAAGGATTCTCGAAATCCTGAATAAATAATTATCATCAAGAATGTATCTTTAATAAACAGAGTTAGAAGGCTCTGTGGTTATAGATTTATTAAAAAGCAGCAGTGATTGATTCAATTTACTACTTCGTTGTAAATACTCTAAGCTAAAGAAACCAACATACAACGATGTAAATGAACACATTTAATAACATGAGTTACCAACAAATGTCACTTAATATTTTTTCATAAAAGATTTCCTAAAAGGTTATCTAATTATAAGTAAGATATAGAAAATTAAGAAAAGCACATTGTCAGGTGGATTATCTTGTACCACATTTAGATAAAGTCTGTGGAAGTTTGGGATACACGTAATCTAGCCGTTTAGTTGTCTTGAGGTAGCACAGCTGAGACAGGTGTGGTCATTTGGAGCTTCCATTCTTTCTTTTGCATGCATTTTTCCTACATAACTCTCTCCTGAATAAACGTATCCCTAATATATCCAGTGCAACTTAAGCTTTTCTGATCCTAGTGTGAATTCATTAATCTAAAACCCTACCACTAGCTGAAACCGACCTTAAATATAAGTTTCTTTGGAAAAACTCGATTAAGTGTTTTTTGCCTCATTTTTGCCTTTTTGTCTTCTCTTCAGGCTTCCGATCTCCCTGGAGACTACTTTTGGAAGAGGAGAACGATGGGCTTCCTCCTGCCTTCAGGCACAGACAGGATGCATGTGTTCCAGCGGGATCGCTGGCACGTGCAATGCGCAATCACAGGGACTTATCTCAGCAGCCTGTCTTTATTAATATTCTTTTGTTTCCCCCTTAGACCTTTTTATACATTGACATCAAAGTACTTTCTATAAAAAAACCAAGTCAGTGAGAGAATTGTCCAAAAGACGTGGGCCTCAAATATCTTCGGTGGTTTCAGATATTACATTTGTTTATGGATTTTTCTGATTTGTGCAAATATTTTTTATTCAGAAAAACAACAAAGATGTGTACGTTCAAAAATACTAATTACATCATTTGGGTTTGAGCTAGGAGGTCAATCTACACAACTTGACATCTAAAAATATTTTTAGCATAGTATTGCCTTAAACAATTTAATTGGACTGTTTTGAACATACCTAAGGAATTTTAAGATATCAAAGTTTCTCTTGTCCTTTTTTGGTCTCTCTGCAGATGTGGGAATATCATCAGAATTTGGGAGCCAGCAGATTGCCTTAGTCGTTATGTCTCTGGACTCCCATACGGCTGACTATGGTTCAAGTTCTGGGCCTGGTGGCTTGAAAATAGTGCCAGGTGCATATGCATGAGTGCCTAGGATCCCAGGAGGAAAATGAAGAAGAAGGGATTGTGGAGTGGCCACCCCCCCCAGGGGGTGATTTCTCACTTTCACTCTCACTGGCTTCTCTGCCTGTCTCTTTCTCCCTGGTGAGCACATACATCCTGCAGCAAAAACTTCCAAAACCAGTTTCAGAATTCAGGATCTTTGTACAGGCATGCTGTACGTTTTCATTCATTTAGTCATAATCAATATTATAACAACTCACATGAACGCTGCAAGTCTCAAACTAATAAGAGGAGAGCGTACCATGCATCAAGGAAACCCAAATGGCAAACTGCAGGTATAAGACCATCAGAAAGCACTTCACTAATACCAAAATAAAATTTGTATCCCTCTGTTTCTATGAGATTATTTAACGTTGGGTTGTTTTAGACCGTTTCTGTGTGGTTTTATTTTATTTTATTTTTTCTTTTATGTTTTTGCCATAGGGTGCATATGCCTGCCATAGAGAGACAGAAAGTGAGGGAAAGAAAGAAATCATCCCCCAGAGGGAGGTTAGCCACACCACAATCCCTTCTTCCATTATCTTCCTGAGATTTTGCACTTGCATGCACATGCGTCTGGAGTCAATTTCAAGCCACCAGGTCCAGGACTCAAATTATGCTCGACCATGTGGGAGTCCAGTGCCTTAACCATCATTTCACCTGCTGGCCCTACTCCTGGGATTTTTTATTTTATCACTTGCCAATGGAATTCATTGCATGCCTGTATGTAAACCAAGAAAGGCCCATTTAATCTCAAGAAAGGGCAGTTTCTACCAGAAATAACCCCCGTTTTCCCTTATGATGAAGCTTCTTCACTCATCACATGCCCAGCTGTGATTATCACACACAATGCACATTATCCTTGAGCCTTCGGGTTTTATTCTAATCGTATCCTGTCTAATCATTCCTAGCTCTCAGGCAAGTCTGAGGATCTCCAAAACACCTGTGCTGCCATCAGCATGCATTTTATTTGTATTGTCTGATTATGCACCACGCAAAGGATCTTTAAAAGATAGTGCCCTCTCTGCTGCACCGAGGTGTAGTCCATGCCAGCGAGTCTGGGGTTCTACACAGCAAATACTCTAGGGCTGCACTTTTCCATTTCTGCACTCTCCTGATACACTCAGCAAATGTCTCACGGTGGATGAAATGAGCAGATATACAGTATTTGTAGTATGCAGATTGAATACGCACTTTCTACAAACCTTGCAAGTGACAGAAAAACATACTCACGAATGTGTGTGTGTGTAAATGTAGATTCTAGCATGTTACTGGGGAGTACTAAACCCGGACATTTTCCAAATAAAGTTCCAATATATAGAAACTTTACAAGGGACTATAAATACAGTAAACATGATATCCAAATAACATTAAGCATATTTTTGATACTAAGTTCAGAGAAGGCCTACAAAAATTTACTTATTCATCTTAATATGTATTTGAAAAAATGATTCCCCCCTTCCATGAGCAAAAGAGACAGAGACAAGCACCCCCAAGGGTCCTCACACTGTGAGCCATTCACAACCCAGTCAGCCCAAAGTTACGGGCACATGCATACACAGCATATTTAGGGAGGTCTCTGATTATGACCCTCAAACCCTTGCACGTGGTCAGCTATGCAGAGTATTGTGAAACTGCTATACCTCTGTCCAGCCCCAAGAGAGGAAATTGAAAGGCTGTTTATTTGTGGGCATACAGACCAAAATCCTAGCAAAGTTATTAATCATGCTAAAATCAGAAATAAGTTAAGAAATATCAACACAATTTTTTTATTATTTTGTATTATTATTTCAATTACTTTTTCTTTTTCTTTTCTTTTTTTAATTTTTATCTATAGGACACGTGCACTCACCAGAAAGAGAGACACAGAGACAGAGAGACAGAAAGCTAGAAATCACCCCCCAGGGGGAATGGCCACGCTGCAATCCCTTCTCCTCTGTTCTCCTCTCGGGATCTTGAACACGCACGCACACGCGCGTGTCGTGATTTCAAGCCACCGGCCAGCCACATAGCCATTACGCTAACTGCTGGTCCCTATTTCAATTACTTTTACACATTCAATCACGTTACTTAGCTTGCAAAGTGAAAATTCCAACATACATACATTTTGCACTGGTCCAGGTGACAATACCATAAGGTTATCCCTCAACAAGTAATAGCTCATTACTTTGTCCCATAAATGCCTTGCCTCTCTATTTTTCTCTTTAATGTCCTTCCTCAGACTCTTTTCCTTCACCCTCCTTCTTTCCACACTGTAGCTGGTATTCACAACCATTTACTATGTTTCTTTATCTTTTAGTCATTCAGTTTGGGCCATAGAGTGTGGACAATCAGTTTGTATTAAGTGGAGATATACAATGTCTCTCTTTCATAACCTGGTTTGCTTCACTCAGCAGTAAATCTTCCATATTTCTCCACTTTCTGTCAAAAGCCAGAGTTTTACTGTTTCTTATGGCTGAGTAATATTCCATAGAGCAATATTCCATAGAGTATATATGTCACACTTTTTCAATCCATTCATCTGTTCGTGGGCATTTGGGTTGGTTCCATGTCTTAGAATTTGTAAATAATGCCACAATAAACATCAATGTGCAAGCACTTTTCTGATAAGGATTCCTTTGTCCTTTGGGTAGATACCAAGGTGTGGGATTGCTGGACCATGTGGTAGTTCTACTCGTAAATCTTTGAAGAATCTCTAAATTGTTCTTCACAGTGGCTGGACCAATTTACATTCCCACCAACAATGTAAGAGAGTTCCCCTTTCACCACACCTCTCCAGCACTTATCAATTTTGTTTTTTAAATCTTAGTTATTCTGACTGGGTTTAGGTGGTATCTCGTGGTTTTTAACTGCATTTCCCTTACAATGAGTGATGTTGAGAATTTTTTCACATGTATTTTGGCTATTCATATGTCATCCTTAGAGAGAGGTATTTTCAACTCATTCTCCCATCTTTTAATAGGGTTGATCATCTTTTTTCAGGACAGCTGCTTGAGTTTCTCGTGTATTCTGTTTATCAGTCCCTTGTCTGACACATAGTTTACAAAAATCTTTTCCCATTCTGAGGGCTGTGGATTCACACAAATTACTGTGTCTTTTGCCATGCAGAAACTATTTAATCTGATGTAATCACATTTGTCTATTTTTGAGATTATTGACTGTGCTCTAGGGGTCTTACTTAAGAAGTTTCCCTACCCCAATGTCTTCCAGAGTTTCTCCAGTGTTTTCCAGCAGCAGATTTATAGTTTGAAGTCTTAGGTTTAGATCTTTGATCCACTTTGAGTTGAATTTTGTCAATGGTGAGAGGTAGGGGTTCAGATTCATCTTTCTTCAGGTGGATATCCAGTTTTTCCAGCACCATTTGCTAAAGAGATTTTCCTTTTCCCAATGGAGTGACTGGTATCCTTTGTCAAAAACCAGTTAGCTGTATGTTTGAGAGTTTATTTCTGGGGACTCCATTCTATTCCACTGGTCCACCTGTCTATTTCTGTGCCAATACCATGCTGTTTTGATTACCACAGCTTTGTAGTATTTGTTGGGGTTAAAGAGTGAGATGCCATCCATTCCACTCTTCTTGTCAGGATTGCTTTGGCAATACAAGGTCTTTTATGATTCCAGATAAATTGTGTGTGTGTGTGTGTGTGTGTGTGTGTGTGTGTTTTCTAGATCTGTGAAGAATGTCTCTGGTACTTTGATTGGGATTGCGTTAGATGTGTAAATTAATTTGGGTAGGATTGCCATTTTGATTATATTAATTCTTCCAATCCAGGAACATGGGATGTCTTTCCATTTTTTATATCATTCTCAATTTCTTTTTTTTAGCTTCTCGTTTTCTTGTGGAGGACTTTAACTTCTTTGGTTAGATTTATTCCTAGGTATCTTATACGTTTTGTGGCTGTGGTAAGTGGAATAACGTTTTTTCAATTCTAACTCAGTCTGCTTGCTGTTCGTATGTAGAAATGCTATAGATTTCTGTATGTTGATTTTGTGTCCTGAGACTTTACTGTGTTCATGCATTACTTCCAGGAATTTTTTTTCATGGATTCTGTTGGTCTTCTATGTATGCAGTCATGTCATCTGCACATAGAGATAGTTTTAATTCTTCTTTTCCTGTTTGAATGCCCTTTATTCTATTCTCTTTTCTGATTGCATTGACAAGTACTTCCAGTACTATATTGAAAAGGAGTGGAGAAAGTGGGCATCCTTGCCTTGTGCTAGTTTTTACTAGAAAAGCTTTCAGCTTTTCTCCATTCAGGATGATGTTAGCTATGGGTTTTTCATAGATGGTTTTTATTGCATTGAGAAATGACCCTTCTATGCTGATTTTGCTGAGAGTCTTGATCATAAAAGGATGTCGTATCTTATCAAATGCTTTTTTTGTACCAATTGATATGATTATATGGTTTTTATCTTTGTTTCTGTTAATATGGTGTATTACATTTGTGGTTTTGCATATGTTTAACCAACTTTGCATCCCTGGAATAAAGCCCACCTGGTCGTGATGTATAATCTTTTTTTATATGTTGTTAGATACAATTTGCTAGTATCTTGTTGAGAATCTTTGCGTCTCTATTCATCAGAGATATTGGTCTGTAGTTTTCCTTCCTTGTCCTGTCCTTATCTGTTTTAAGGATAAGGGTGACGGAGGCTTCATAGAATGAATTCGGGAGAGGTTCACCCCTTTAGATTTTCAGAAATAACTGGAGCAGTACAGGGTGAACTCTTCTTTAAAACTTTTGTAGAATTCAGAGGTGAAGCTATCAGACTCCCACGTCGACGACAGCTGTTCGAATCCTGGACCTGGTGGCTTAAGCTCATGCCAGGTAGGTGTGCATGTTGTGCCCAAAATCCCAAGAGGAGAATGGAGGGAAAGGGATTGAGGTGTGGCCATCCCCCCCGGGGGGTGATCTCTCCCTTTCTGTCTCTCCATCTCTTTCTGTCTTTCTGATAAGTGCATGTGCCCAATAGCAAAAATCTTTCTCTAAAAAAAAAAAAAAAAGATATCATTTTACTTGAGACTTTTCCAGTAGCACATCCTGATGTCGCGGCTGAGGAGAAGCAGTACTCACTACGATTTTCCACTTCAGCTCCAGCACAATTGGATGCCATTATGTGGGTGTCTGCAAAGTGACTAAGGTATTTAGGGAACTTATCAAAATAGCATTTTCACTGACATAAAAAAATACCCTCCCCATTTTTAAAGTAGTCAACTGTTTATTTTGGATAACTTTTAAAATAGCATATGAGATCCTACCAAATGTTCATGCTTGTTTCAAATGATAAGGTATTTTTGTTAGTAAAGTGAATAAGATTATACATGAAATAAGAAAATAGAAATCAAGCTCAAAGTTAAAAGCTTTCTATTCAGTTAAATTACTATGTAGCAATATTTATTTGTCATCCCCTAAACAAAAAGCATGCAGTTTTTCTAAAATAGTAACATTACAGAGGACACATAATATAACAGGAAGTTTGAGTTCCAGGTCAATTTGATGTCTGACTAGCAGTATGACATTGAAGAAATGACATCATTTTTTTAATATTTTCCTATTAAGTATGATGTTAATTGAAGATTTTCCACAGAAGCTTTTAAGAGATTAAAGCAATTCCTTCTATTCTTAATTTGTTAGGAATTTTAGTGTGTTTGTTTGTGTTTGATCATTACTGGTTCTTTTTTGCCAAGTGCCTTTTTACCTATTGAAAAATTATTTTTTTTCTCTTTTGTTCTCCTAATGTGGTGAATTACACTGATTTAAAAAAATACACATATTATTTTATTTTATTTGTTATTATTATTTTAAAGATTACTATAGGGTACGTGTGCTCACAAGAGAGAGACAGAGAGAGAAGGAGAGAGAGAAGAAAAGTGAGAAAGCAAGCTGCTAGGTTCAAGGCTCGAACCACGGTTGACCATGTGGGAGCTCAGCACCCTTAACCACCATACCACCTACTCGCCCATACCTAATTATTGAAAATCTTAATTTTATCATATGTAAAATTTAAAAAGCATCTTTTTTTTCTTTCTCATAGAACTGCAAACGATTTTGAAAACCTATTATATATATGTATATATATATTTTACAGTACAATAAGTACTTCATTGCTATTACTTCTTTATCTGAAGTTGGTTGTACGTACTATTTGAACAGAATCCTAACCTGCTTCCTGGCTTTAAGTTTTAAGCAAAGTTCCTTAGCATTTCTTTGATTTATTAAAGTTAAAATTGCTTTGCTTGAAATTACCAGCTGAACTTGCTATTGAAAGCAGTTAAACAAAATAATAAGGAAACAAGAAATGGAAATTTATTTGTTGATGATAACACCTATGTTGATGTGCTTGACTGAACCAATATACAGTGTATTCTGGATGGAAATACATTGTGTATGCTATAATGGTGTATAGT
This sequence comes from Tupaia belangeri chinensis, assembly GCF_000334495.1. Taxonomy (NCBI): domain Eukaryota; kingdom Metazoa; phylum Chordata; class Mammalia; order Scandentia; family Tupaiidae; genus Tupaia; species Tupaia belangeri. The sequence goes on along the minus strand of NW_006203524.1, from coordinate 456,385 downwards.
AAATGAATGTCAATAAATAAATTTAAATTTAAAAATTTGTGATGTAGAAAGATTCAGGATTTGAAAATTCTCATTCACACATGTGCCCGGCGTGAATTTAAGCCACCAGGTGAATTTAAGCCCGGCGTGAATTTAAGCCACCAGGTCTGGGACTTGAACCGTGGTCGAATACATGGGAATTCAGTGACATAGCCATTATGCTAACTGCTGGTCCCTGTTTTATTTTTTAATATTACTTTTTTATTACTTTATTTATTTTACATACTTTCACTGAACATTACCACAGCATACAAAATATAATTTTCCAGCCAGAAATCATACATGTTATTATCAACAAATAATTTTTCATTTCTTGTTTTTTATATAAATTTATATTTCCCCTTATTTCTCACCCTCTGCCATTTCCCATCATCCTCTCACCCTGACTCTGGTATCTGCAGTTGCTTTCTATTCCTTTATTCTTTCTCACATTGTATTGATTCACAAAATATCTTTTTTTTCCACAAACTATCTTAACTAATCTAAATACTTTCTTTTCTAAATTTTTTTGTTTTTAATGAATTAATTTACATTTATTCACTGAGCATTGTCACGGCATACAAAATCCAGAATATACTGCATAGTGGCTTAATCATTCATGTTATCATCAATAATTTTCCATTTTTAGTTTCATATATATATAATATGTGTGTGTGTGTGTGTGTGTATTTTTCCCCTATTTCTAGAAGAGTTTAAAAACATTTTTCTAAAAAATAAGCTGCTACTTCAACCAAATGTATACCATTTTTCTTAAGGAGCAGCAATGTCCAGTTATATGCATCTGAAATAAAAGTATGCTGTCATCCCCTTTCATGATAAATTACTTTCTTAGTCAATATTATCTAAATGTAAATCAGACTGTCGTAAGAAGTTACATTTTTGTCACTAAATTTTGAAAGGGAGAATGATCACTTTCCAAAGATATGAGTGAAAGTATTCAAACTTGGTTGGGAAGATAAAATAACTGAAGTTTAAGTCAAAATTTAAAACTAAGATTGTAAGATATTTATTTCACCTGGCCAGCAATAAGAGAGTATGTGTAAATAGACCAGTTGCTCAAAGTTTCTTTTGGTCCTCTTAGTTTAAAGACCAAAATAACAAGGATAATCAATAATTAATCATCAATAACAACAAATAATGAATTACATTTCTAAGTCAAAACCTTAAGAAAACATGCAATGGAACGTAACTCTTTAAGCAATGTCGTTTGGGTCTTGTGTTTAACTAGTCCAATAAATGAATATTACACTTGATACCTCTTCCATAATTTGCACTGTGATTAAATTCTTCATCACTCTTCTTTATTTTCTATTTATAGAAATAGAAATTTGTATAATTAGAAAATTTCTATAATTAGAAATTTCTATTTCTATAATTAGAATAATATGTTTTGTGCAGAGTCATGACCGAAACCTATATATTCTAATTTCTGAAATTCATAGGCCAGTCTCCTTGGCTCACCTCTGACTTCAACCACAGATGGGAAGGGGTAGCCCAGGACCCTCGGATGCATTCACTATATCCCACCTCAAGCCAGGGCTTTACATTCCTGTGCTTCTCAGAGCTTCCAGAAGTGTGCTAGCAAAGGGACATCCCAGAATGCGTTGCTGGGGCGATCATCACCCTGAGGTCACCTGGCCATGAACGGGGGAAGGCTGATGAATAAACGCGCCAACCTCCTGTCTGGCAGTTGGTCAAATAGGAAGAAGTGCGTTGGGAATGCTTTTCCAATTTGACCCAAGGCTAAATCCTTTTGTAGCTTGACCACCTTCAAAAGAGGAAGCTACTTGGACTTACTTCCCATCATTCGTGCAATATTTTCTTAAATATGATGTCACTTGTTCTCAGACTGACATTGTCAGAAGGGGAGCAACTCAGGTGAAGAAACAAGCACTTCTGCTGCTAATCATCCCCCCCCCCGACAGTGGTTACGGCGAGCACTGGCTGACCGCTTTAGCTGCTTGGTCATTGTGCCCACCCCACCTAAACTCTGCAATAAACAATAATAATACCATTCCATAGTCCAGGATAAGAAAGCACAGAAAGGGTGGATGAGTCCTGCAAAGACATAGAACTTTTATGTCATCCAGAGTGAGGAAAAGCACAAACCAGAGCCCAGCATGATCACTACTAGCTCTGCTGTCTTCTTTCTGTTACTCACCCTGAATGCAAGAAAACAGGAATCCTGTACTTACTGTTCTATTTTGCAGGAGCTCCTTCGTTAGTGAGCAGAACTATGGTTTAACGAGATCAACCATTGATCACTGTGGCAGGCAGAAGGTGCACCTCCACCCCAGGCTCCCATGATCAATATCTGAGCCTCTGAGAACTGTACATATGTTACCTCCTGGCCAAAGGGAAATTCAGGTAGCAAACAGAACTAAGACTGCTAATTAGATCGTTGTGAAATAGGATTATCATGAATTATCTAGACAGGCCCGAAATAATCACAAGGATCATTAAAAATGGAAAAGAGTGGGAGAATGAAAATCAGAGAGTAGGCGGCATAAGAACACTTGGTCAGATGTCCCCAGCTTTGAAGGTGCAGAAAGGGGCAGGAACCGTGGAATGACAAGGGCCTCTAGAAGCCGGCAATGTCCAGGCCATGGGTGCTTTCAGGGAAGGAGCCAGCCCCATAAACAACTTAACTGAGGCTCATGCAAAACCTGTTCAAATTTCTAACCTCTAAAACTGTAAATAATAATTATGTATTTCTTAAGCCGCTACGTTTTTGGTAATTAGAATAGCAGCAATGGCAAATCAACACAACTAGTCAGTAATTGAAAAATGTAAGCAACACATTAAAGCTTGTAACTTTTGTTTTCCTTTATCCTTCCCTCTCTTTTCTTCCTATCTTTATAGTGAAATTTAAAAATAAAATCGCCTTTGTTATCCTTGGTATGATGTTGAATTTTATACACTTTATGCAAAGCGTATCCCCACACAAATCCACAGGTGAAACTAGAATAAAATTTATTTTGGCATAGCCCAACAAGTTTCTTTTGAAGACAATGGTCAAACTGATTAATGAGTATACAGTTGACTTAAAACTAAAATAAGTTGTCTCCTGAATTGCAGGAGACTTTTTAAATGGCAGACTGGGATTACCTCACCATTTCCCCAGATTGATTAGAGCATCAATCATTTATCTTAATCTCTTCCTTTGACATTGTTAGGTATATCCCACGCTTTCCATTTTCATAGCTACATCAAGACAGAGAACTTACTCCAGGGGTATCTGATTGAGTTGTAAAAGTGAGCTATGTGGTGGCTAAGTACGCTCATACTTCTTCACCTCTAACTTTTTTTCCTGTCTGCTGAATAAATCTGCTTGAAATAATAACCTCGCTGCTAAATAAATCAGATCCTAGAAGGTCTCCTTGTTATAGAAATTCTTATTCAGGATCTGAATGTATTATATACACATGCGCATACCAACACAGAGAAAATGAAGTAGAAGTGAGACCCGACTATCAGCGAGGGGCCACGGGGCTAGTTCCTGGTCTGCCTCTGGCGACTGTGTGTCCTTCCTGAAAATGGTTCAGAGTGCACACAAGAAGGCACGTCCCTGTAAGTCCCGAGTAAATGAATTACTACAAATGACTACACTTTGTCAACGGGAAAGGATATGCCAATCTGGTATTAATTTTGTTATTTTGAGTAATTGAATTATCGTGATTAATAATGAATAAATAGCGAAAACCTCTCCAAAAATAATGAATAAATAATGCTTTATTTTCTCATAATTTAATATACAATATATTTCCTACATTTTTTTCCTTTTCTTTCTTCTTGCTATCTTACTTTACAAACATACTTCTGAAAAACCTAGTAAATGACATTTTACTACATGGGGCTGAACACAGCACATACAGAAGACTAGCTGCTTTGTCCTACTTTCCAAAATATTTTCCAGAGGGCCTGGGGCGAGTCATATCCACACATATTAACAAATCATTTCGGGTCAGCGGATAGCAGGACTTTTTACATCCTGCCCCTAGCATGGTATCGTTGTGATGGGTGAGTCCTGCTCACAGAGCATTTTGACTCATGGTTAGCAGGACTCTTCTTGCATCCTGTCTGGGGTCAGTATCTTACGACTGTATACAAGCCCCCTCACTTCTGCTACAGAAGACTCTGCTGATGCCTTCCTGAAACCCAAACCTCCCATTCCAATCACCACCTATGACCTACAAGCCCCAGCTTCCAGACATCTTGCCTTTTTGGACCAGATCAATGGGAACATTCTTTTCACCAAATTCCAAACCTGTCACTCTCAAAATCAAATAAAATGATCCCCTGTGTCTGATTACCCTGAGAAAGGCCTGTATGCCTCTTTTCTGGGCCTAGGTCACTCATATTTTGCTTAGAAATAAACCACATTGGGACCAGGAGATGGTGTAATGGCCATGTCATTTGGACTGCCGTGAAGTCTACCATGGTTTGAGTCCCGGACCTGGTGGCTTAAACTCACACCAGGCGTGTGTGCATGCGTGCCCAAGATCCTGAGAGGAGAATGGAGGAGAAGGGATTGTGGTGTGGCCATCCTCACTGAGGTATGATTTCTCGCTTTCTGTCTCTCTGTCTCTCTCTGTCTTTCTGGCAAGCACATGCGCCCTATAGCAAAAACCTCTCCAAAGAAAAGAAAAGAAAAAGAAAAAGAAAGAAATAAACCACGTTAATGATTATTTCTGCAGAGTTGATTATTTCCATAGACACAATACATAACTGCTCAGCATTACTTTGTACATAGTTATATGTGTATTATAGAGAGGGGGAAAGAGAGAGAAAGTGATCATTAAATTTAGAAGGTCTTCAGGACCAGTATTTGGCATAATGACTATGTCACTGGACTCTCATGTAGTTGACCGCAGGTTCGAGTCCTGGATCTGGTGACTTAAACTCAAGCCATGTGCAAGACAGGGAAGGGAGAACAGAGGAGAAGGGATTGCGGCCTGGCCATCCTCCCTGGGGATAATTTCTCGCTTTCTGTCTCTCTCTCTCTCTCTCTCTCTCTCTGTCTTTCTGGCAAGCGCACGTGCCCTATAGCAAAAACCTCTCAAAAAAATTGTTTTTCAGAAGCTCTTCACAGTGAATTCTACGAGTCATTTCATTAATACATAACACTAAAGTGATGCCTCTATGACTCTTTTAATAATACAAATGTTTTCTTTCTTTCTTTTATTTATTTATTTTTTTGCTGTAGGATACATGCACTCGCTGGAAAGACAGAGACAGGCGAGATGGCCACCCTCCAATCTCTTCTTCTCCAGTCTCTTCTTAGAATCTTGGGTACTCATGCACATGCACCCAGAATGAATTTAAGCCGCTGGATTCAGGAGTCAAACTGTGATCGACTATGTGGGAGTCCAGAGATGTAACCATTCTGCCATCTGCTAGTCTCACTAATAATGGTTTCTAACTCATATCGGCCACTTACTATGTGTCGGACATGTGTTTTACATGAATCAGTTCATACTAATTTGGTGAAGATTAAAGAAATATTGTTATTCTCTTTATTACTTATTTATCTTACAGAGGAGGAACTGATGACTTTGAAACCTGTTAACTAAATGACTTGTGATCACTTCTAGAAAGCAGTGGAGTTGTAATGCCAGAGGCAGACCTTAACCATCACAATTCAGTTCCCTCTAGTAAATACTGATCAGCTTGTTTCTCGTCCAGCCTAACTCCTTCCCTAGCCCTATCCTTCACAGCAGCTGCACTGTCCTGAAACTCACCATTTTTAGATTCAGTGACAGGTTATTGTTGTCCAGAATGACTGCACTGAATAATTTTCTCATAGCTAGTTCTTTGTGGCTCAAAGCTAAAGTTTTCTTATAGTGTTGGGCATGAAAAGAGAAACTCAAAATAATTTCTAAGTGGTTATTGTGTCAAATTTGGCGTAAAACCTAAAATTATGGAGAAGTATTAAAATATGATTTATTTATTTGACTTATTTTTTTTTGTTCCTTTTGTTTATTTTTTGTAGTATTTTTTAAGAGTTTTGGCCAGTGATTTTGTCAAAAAGTCCACTTTTCATCATGACCTCTGAAAGATACAATATTATTACCACTTTGAAATAATAATTAATGCTCTTTCTTTACTGAACTTTTATTCAGTGCATCTGCTAAATAAATAACCATGAACTTCTTTTTTTGGGGGGGTGGTAAGTTTTTGCTATAGGGCACATGCATTCGCCAGAAAGACAGAGAAACAGACAGAAAGGGAGAAATCACCCCTCAGCGGGGAAGGCCACACCACAATCCATTCTCCTCCATTCTCCTCTCAGGATCTTGGGCACGCACACACACACATGCCTGGCATGAGTTTAAGCCACTGGGTCCAGGACTCGAACCACGGTCGACTACATGGGAGTCCAGTGACACAGCCCTTATGCCAACTGCTGGTTCCTTTTTTTTCCCAACTTCTTATATTCTATGGAAAATTCACAACTTTTGAGAATTTTTAATATAGCTATCTAATTAGAAAACACTTATAATCTAAGTGAAGTTAAAAAAGTATTTATGGAAGAGGTTCCAGAGGGTGGAACAGGGGTAAAACATGACGCTCTATGAGACTGACCCGCTTGAAAAGGTTCTTGGTTTGTGTCTGGGGACTCCTCATCATCTGGGCCATCCATTACCCATGATGCAGTGCTGCTGAACTTCTGAACCTGGGAGTGGATCATGCTGTGTAAGAGCCTGCTGAAGGTATTAACTCTGTATCTCAGTCTCTCTCACTCATGGCAAAACTCAATAAATGAAAATACACTTATTTGCAAGAATGCATTAATACAACCTTTCATTTTGGAGTGGACCAGTTAGGCCCTCAGAGGGTCTGCATATTTTTTGGTTTTTCCCTCAAAAGATTTGCTTAAGTAATATCTCTTTTCCCCATCACACTATTTGACTTCTCTTAAAACCTATTAAAAAAAGAATTTTGAAGAACTATTTTCACAAAATTTGTTGGCTTAAATTATTGCTAACCGTAACAGACCACACAGGGTTCTTACAAAAATGAGAGAATTAACCAATTGGAAGGTAAAGGAAAGACATATGCAAAATTTAAAAACTCTTGTACATGGACCTCGTTCAAATTTTTCAAAATCTGATTGGCTTTAAAAATATGTCTCCAAATTTCTTTTATAAAAAGGTTTAAAAGGAAATTGGATACTGCCTTTCTCTGATTCTTTGAGTTCTTACCATTCAGATCCAAGCTCCATGATGCGAGGAAGCTGAAGTACATGGAAGGACCTCACGTAGGTGGTTTGCAAAATAAATCCCACCATCATTTTAAAGCCAGTGAGCGCTGAGAACTTAACTACACTGTAATGGGATATTTACCAGTAATGCACTTCATAGATGATGAATCCAATCTAGAATCACATGATATATCTGACTAGTAAACATCTTCTGTTCCTCCAAGAGTCCATTCATGAGCTTAATATTTTATAGAGTATCTCTCAATTTGAGATTGTGCCTCACTTCCTCAGGTCTATACTCGGGCTACACTTGCTGGTTTGGAATACTGCAGTCATGATCCTTTCTTCCTCCTACAACCTCTCGGGTGTTGTCCTAGGTCTTTCTGTCCCATGACTGGTGGTGTTCATTTCCACTGTTAGACTAAAATAGTAACAGCCAGAGATAACCATTTCAATTTCTTTCATCCGTTTTAAAATACATGTATTCTAAGAAATAGACCTTCAGTATATTAAAAAGTTCTATCTCCAGCACACCTTCTTCCACGAATGTTACTATTCATTGATATCTTTGTCTAAAATAATTATTAGTCTATTGATTTTCAAATGGTGCTTTTCTAATTCCACAATTTCATGCACATTTTTAATTGGTATCCCACTCTAAGAAAAGAGTATTTATTTACTCATGTATTTGTATAGATATGAATTTATCTATTTCCATTTCACTCAATAAGTTAAATTATGATTGCAGTAAGTTTTATATATGTAAAATGTTTTACACATGTATACCAGTCTGCTCCATGTAACAATGGCATACATTCTGAGGAATGCGTGCTTAGATCATTTGGACGTTGTATGGCCAATCCTAGAGTGACCTGCACAAACCTAAATGGTACAACTTACTAGTCACCTACGCTCTGTGGGATAGTCCACTGCTCCCAGGCTGCAGGTTTGTGCGGCATGTTGACGGATACTGTAGGCAACCATAACACGGTTGTGAGAATCCGTGTATACACACATAGAAAAAATAGAGTAAAAACACTGCATAGAAGATAAAAATGGGGCACTGATACAGGCTTTTAGCACTAATAGACTGAAAGTTTTTTTATTTATTATTTATTATTATTTATTTTACTATTATTGCTCATACATTAAATTTCTATACATCATTTAGATTGTGAAGAGACTTTACCCAGCATGATATACACCTCGGTCCAGCCCAGTTCAGACCACAATACACATCCTCATCAACAGATAGTAAACCTTATCTGTGTCCCCCAAGTGTCTTACCTCTCCATTTCCCCCCAACTTTCCTGCGCTCTTCCCCTCCCACACTCTCTCCACTTTGTCTCTGGTGTCCATCACCACTTGTAATAGACTGGAAGTTGCCCTGGATGCGTCTGTGCATGGCGAGTGAATGTAGCGCACTATTATACACCACTGCAGCCTTTAGAAACATGGACATCTAGGTGGCCCTAAATTTATAAAAAGGTTTTTTTTTTTCATTCTTCACTAATAAAATAACTTTAGTTTACTGTAACTTTATAAACTTTTTAAAAATTTTTGATTCTTTTGTAATAACACTTATTTAAAAATACAATGCACAGCTGTATAAAATATTTTCTTCTGTCTTTATTGTCTCATTTATTTATTTTTTTCATTAGAAAGAGAGAGAGAGATAAAAACAGAGATGAGCCCAGTCAGTGGGGTCTCGGGCAGTGGTGCCTCCCAGCCTTTCTTCACCAGGTGGATCTTAGGCATGCATAGGGGCCTTACGTGTCCAGGTTGATCCAGGACCTAAACTCTAGTCTTCTGCATGGCTTCCAGCATTGCAGAGGATTGTACTACCACTGCAAAACCATGGCTGGGCTCTCTATTCTTATTTTTATAAGCCTTTATGTATTTTATAATTTTTAAAACTTTTACTTTTTACATGTTTTTGGCAAAAACTAAAACATAAACACACACATCATCCTTGGGCTGTTCAGGGTCAGGATCATCAATATCACTGTCTTCTATAGCTTGTCCTATTGGAAGGTCTTCTGGAGAAATACTATAATATGCATAAAGCTGTCATCCCCTACGCTAACGACGCTTACTTCTGAAATACCTCCTGACGGACTTGCCCGAAGCTCTTATTTAGGAGGTGTCAGTCTTTTCAGAAATACGTCCATACTGATTTACTTGGTTTCTTCTTTTCATCACAGATTGGCTTGAAAGCAGATAATGTACCATGAAAATTTCTATTAATTCCTCTCTAGTAATGAAAACCTTTTAAGCTCCAAATTTTTAACTTTGTAAGAAATTTGATGAAGTCTGCAAACTCTTCTGTTGAACCCTTTACTGTTAATCTTATTGAGGGTGGTCCCATGTTTTTCTCTATTGCATGTTTTTTTCTTTTCTTTTTTTTTTTTTTGGTTTTTGCTTCTACAAGCACATGTGCTCACTGAAGAGAGTGAGACAGAGACAGTGAGAGACAACGTGAGAAATCACCCTCCAGGGGGATGACCACACTGCAATCCCTTCTCCTTCATTTTCCTCCTGGGATCTTGGGCACGCATGCTCATGTGCCTAGCATGAGTTTCCAAGCCTCTAGGTCCAGGACTCGAACCATGATTGGCCCTGTGGATATCCAGCAATGTAACCACTATGCCATCTGCTGGCTCCTCTTACATTTTTTCTCTTTCTTTTTCAGGAAGGCATCCCTGACCCAGTCCCAGCAACTCCTTATAAAGTCAGTTCTTCAGAAACTCACCTGCGTGAGTTATTGGCTGTCACTCTCGTCCATACCCAGCTGAAAGCAATTTGCCATCCAATGATAGCCTTGTTGATTCTTGTAACCTTCTCATCTTTGGTGGGTCCTCTGAAGTCATGGATGAACCTCCTGAATTTTTCTCCCAGAGGCCATTCCTCCTCTCCTTGGTGACATGACCCCAAGCTCGGTCAAGGTTCTTAATGCAGCCATAGATGTTCTGTCCTTCCTGAATTGCATCAATGTCTCTCCAGTGTTTCCCTCCGTGGCAGCAATTGCCTACACAAAGGCAACCTGATTTTCTCAGGTCGTAGGCCTTAAAATGGCTATAACTCCCTGATGCATTTGTTGGATCAAAGAGGTGCTGTTTGGAGAGAAACATGATCAATAAACAAGACCAAAGGTCATTTAAAAGGGAGTGAGTGAGGTCATTATTAACAGTTAGTGAAAGTTTCAAAGGTGTGGACTTCCCCACTGTATTGTGACAGCCATTCAAGAGTGCATTTGGAGGGCAGGCTGGGTCTGCCAGGATGATTTCACACTACTCCTACAGTTCACTGATGGAGTTCTTCCTAGTGACACACTTGAGGGCTCTGAGCTTTTCGCTGTGCCAGATTTTTAATTCAGAGCCTGCAACACTGCCCTGAAACAAAACTGTCATTCTGTCCTTAAAAGCCTTGAGATCTGACACTGACTTGGCCTCCTTATGGGTGAAAGTCTTTCAGGCAGTGTTTCTAGATATGAGTTTCATCATATTGGAAATTTGGTCTGGCAAGTAATTTTCCTCCACAATCGGCTTATCTAGAGTTTCCAAAAATTCTTAGCTGCTTTCCCATCAGCACTGACAAGTTCACCACTGACTTTTGCATAGAGTAATGAATGATGATTCTTGAATGGCTCGAACCCAGGAATAGCAGTGATAACACTGTAGTGAGGCCCAGCCTAACATCACAAATGTTTTGCTTTGGCCATGGTCGTCCTGGTGCAGAGATGGATATGCTTCTGTGTCAGGTCTTCAGTCATTTAGAAATTCCTCCATCCAATACATGCCCTTCCAAATTTTTGTTTTAGACTCTTTTCCTTCAATGAGGCAAACTCTTAACAGCTTTCATCCTGTTCCTCTTGCGCTCCATCAGTGTAGCTACTGTGAAACGGGACATGCCTGACTGGCGAGCAATAGCCATCACGGATTTTCCACCTTCCCAGGCCTCAATCTTTTTTTTTTTTTTTTTTTTTTTTTTGGGAGATTTTTTCTTTAGGGGGCGGTGTCTTTGAGAGATTTTTGCTATAGGGCGCGTGTGCTTGCCAGACAGACAGAGGCAGAGAGATAGAAAACGAGAAATCACCCCCCAGGGAGGATGGCCACGCCACAATCCGTTCTCCTCCATTCTCCTCTCAGGATCTTGGGCACGCACACGCACCCAGAGTTTAAGCCACCAGGTCCGGGACTCGAACTGCCGTCGACTACATGGGAGTCCAGCAACATAGCCATTATGCTAACAGGTCCCACACAGGCCTTCATCTTAACGTAACTTCATTTCCAGGTAAATCACTCGGTGCAGCCTCTTACGGGCACCATGAGCAGTGAATTTAGTATGCTTGGTGCCATGATAAATAAAACAATGCAAGATTAAATGAAGCAGAAGAGGAAATGATGCAATCAAGAGATGCAGGAGGAAGATGCAAACGCAGCTGGCATAACACGGTGCGCCACTGTATAGTAAACTCTTTATTTAAACGGGAATACTTCGGATGAGCAACAAAAGTCAGTGTAGTGACTTTATAAACCAGCAACATGGACGTCTCTTATCATCGCCAAGTATTTTGTATTGCCCATAATTGAACAAACATCTTTACCCTCACATTTCAACCTGCATTTAGTTACCTATTCCTCTTGATGAATAGCCATGAGGTTACACCAGTACACCCAACCCAGCACCCAGGGTTCATCCTGGCCCTTTCTGCATATGCACCCCCCCTTCTCTATGGGAAGAAGCACAGCTCTTCTTTCTTTAGTGTATTTGTTTGTTCAATTCCTAACATGCCCTTAATCTTATGAGCTTGATAACCGCCACTCCTCCTCTCTGGGCTTTAGACCTGCCTAACTTCCTTCCGCAGCTACACTAACCTTTGCCTTATCTCAGAGGCCACTGTCCTACTTTTCTACTCTTCCCATGGCAGCCACAGCCTCCAGTGGATTGCGTTTGCCCTTGGCTACCTGTCTAATGGGAATACAGAAGAGGGAAGGGAAGGGAAAGAAAGGAAAAGGAAGGGCAGGGCAGGGAAGGGAGGGAAGGGAAGGGAAAGGAAGAGAAAGAGTAAGGAAGGAAAGAAGGAAGCGCATGGCTATTTGCCACCAGCTAAGCATTCTAGCTGCTTCAGCTGACCATCTTGCTCTTGAGTTCCGGTACATCCATTTCTATAGGCCTTTTGCTCATGAATGGAGATGCAAATACTAAAGACTGTTTCCTCTCCTTAACAGAAAGCAACACCATGGTTTGTTTCTATAATAACTTAGTTTCATACTCATTTGATATCTACCTGGCTCTTACATTTTGTCTCTGAGTCTTAAAATTCACCTCACCCCTTAATCTTTTGGATATGATGTGTGAGATTTCCTTTACATTCGATTGCCAGGTAAGTTATGACACATTGCGCTGTGATTTTTCTATGAAACACAGCATCATGACTTTCCAGACAACCCAGTAGTTTAATGTCAGAATTCTCCTATTTGTTGGGACCAGCAGTTAGTGTAATGGCTAGGTCACTGGGCTCCTAGGTAGTCAACCACAGTTCGAGTCCCAGACCCGGTGGCTTAAGCTCACACTGGGCACGTGTGCACGTGTGCCCAAGATCCCGAGAGAAGAATGGAGGAGAAGGGATTGCGTGGCCATCCGTCTTGCTTTCTGTCTCTCTGTCTTTCTGGTGAGCGCATGTGCCCTATAGCAAAAACTTCTAAAAAAAATAAAAAGAATTCTATTTGTTTTGACTTGATTTATGTATTTATTTTTTTCATGTAGCTATGGGCATTCAGAAATGCCTACAAGTAAAATTTTCTACTCTAACTCCATGTCTCTAGAAGTCAGTCCTCTGAATTCGATGATTCCACGTTGTGAAAGGATGCAAAACTGAGTGAACGAACTGTTCTATCTAGAGTATATGTTGGAAGAAAAACAAGAAATGCCATGTTAAAGTCTTTAAGAGTCTTAATTCTGGCAAGGAGATTTCAGCTTGATGAAGATGATGATAGGAAGTGAAGATGTAATGGTGAGTTGCTGAATTTCACGTCAGAAATGACTTTTTTAAAAATAGGTATTTCAGAATTGAATACAAAAATTCTTCTACAATAGGCAGGATGGAATAAGGGAGATTGCTGTGGATTGAAGAAGAGCACAACATTCAGCCCTACTTTGAAGACTGATACTGTCTAATGGCTGATCTCTTAAAACCATACATTTTTACTTTTTCTTTGAAGTTACATGTTTGGATTTCTATCCCCTCCTGTTAAAAATGCTTCATTTCCCCACAATATCAATTTTTTATTTATTTCTTTATTTAAGAGATTTTTTTTACCATAGGGCACATATGCTCACCAGAGAGAATGGTAGAGGCAGACAGTGAGAAATTGATCAACAAATGGAGTAATGATTATGTTGCTGGACTCCCATGTAGTCGACTGCAGCTGGAATCCCAGACCAGATGACTTAAAACTCACACCAGGCGCTTGTGCGTGCATGCTCAATATCCCAAGAGGAGAATGGAGGAGAGGGGATTCTAATGTAGGCATCTCCCCTTGGGTATGATTTCTTGCTTCCTGTCTCTGTCTTTCAGTGAGGGTATGTGCGTTATAGTAAAAATCTCTACAAAGAAAGAAAGTAAATGAAAAAGAAAGAAAGAAAAAGAAAAAAAAAGAGAGAAAGAAAGAAAGAAATCACCTCTTCCCCTCTAGGGATGCTGCAGTCCCTTCTCCTTTCTTTGCTTATTAAAAAAGTTCCTATCACAAGTTTTCAAAAGGAATTTAACTGCCACTTAGAGTCTGCATGTTTCTGCTGCTTGCAGTTACATCTAAGCACGTCATTATATTTTGGCCATCGAACACAGAAGCAGTAAACACTGTGTTCAGGTTGTGATATTATAACAAAATCCTTTTCACTATACTTCCCACTTTTCCCTACTTCTGCCATGCTAACATGAAGAAGTGATCGTCTGTGACAGCTTTTCTCTTAGAGGAGGAGGGTGCCGACTTGGGCTGAGAGGGTTGCAGTTGTCTAAGTCCTCAGTAAATATCGCACTAGGTGGCTTGCAGTACCTGTCATGTGTGCACTGTTATGTGAGAGAAACATGCAATCTACATTAGCTGACCTACTGTATTTCAATAATTTAACTAGTTTGACTCACCTCTATTCTTTACCTTTAATTTTTAATTTTGTCAGGAAGTCTTCAAATATCTCTAACTATCTAGTAAAAAGGACAGTTTTACATTTTGAATATTAAATATACAATTCCTACTTCACGGATTTCCAACTCAGTTATTTCCTTCCTCCATCTTCCTTCAATGTCTTTTCTTTTCTTTTACAAGTATTTATCTTACAAAATGAAAACAAGTAAAGAGAACAGTAATAACTTTAAAAATTACTATTTGGTACAGCCAGAGGCACAGTGGTCAAGGCAGCTAAATCCCAAACAGTTGACTGTGCAGTTTGAGTCCCAAGGGGCACTTGCATGTGTGTGCCCAAAATCCCAAAAGGAGAAATGGAAGAGAATGGATTGTGGTGTGGCCATCCCCCATGGGAGGTGCTTTCTCACTGTTTCTTTCTCTGTAGCAAGCGCACACATTCTCTAGCAAAATATTTTTTTTAGTTATAATTTTATGCATAGAAGACCCAGTAGTGTCCACAAAAAAACTTCTCGAAGTAATAAACACATACAGTAAAGTGCCAGGATACAAAATTAACTTACAAAAATCTATAGCATTTCTATATATGAACAACAAGCAGAGAGAGACAGAAATGAAGAAAGTAATCCCATTTAGCATAGTCACAAAAACTGTAGGTACCTAGGAATAGAACTAACCAAGGAAGTCAAAGACTTCTATAAGGAAAACTAAAAAAAAAAAAAAAAAAAAAACCTTAAAAAATAAAATTGAAAATAAAACAAAAAGAGTAGAAGGACATTCCATGTTCATGGGTTAGAAGAATTAATATAACTAAAATGGCAATACTACCCAAACTAATCGATATATTTAATGTAATTTCTATACAATTACAAGAGATATTCTTCACAGATCTAAAAGAGAAAAACATAGAA
Source organism: Tupaia belangeri chinensis (assembly GCF_000334495.1). Taxonomy (NCBI): domain Eukaryota; kingdom Metazoa; phylum Chordata; class Mammalia; order Scandentia; family Tupaiidae; genus Tupaia; species Tupaia belangeri. The sequence continues at coordinate 441,086 of NW_006203524.1, read as the reverse complement.
TTCATCTGGAACCATAAAAGATCCTGTATTGCAAAAGTAATCTTATGCAAAAAGAGTAGAGTTGGTGGCATCTCACTTCCTGGCCCCAAAATATATAACAAAGCTATGATAATCAAAACAGCATGGCACTGACACAGAAATAGACATGAGGACCAGAATAGAGACCCCAGAAATAAATCCCAAAACATACAGCCAAATGATCTTTGACTAAAGATACCAGTCAATCCAGTGGGAAAAAGAAAACATCCTTAGTAAATGGTGTTGGAAAAACTGGGTATGTGTTGCTAGGCAATGGGAGATCCACCCACATCAATGATTGGCTCATACTGTTGTATCTCTTTTCAGGCAACCAATCAGTGCCCACCAGCCTATATTTAAAGCACAGTTTGCTCTGCAATAAAGGAAGACTTGATCAGCACCTCATCATGTCTCCACTCTGTGTATGTCTTTGAGAGCTCTGTGAGCCTGTGTATGTGTGAGTCCCCTTTTTCACTGACCTCACCCAGGTACCCGTTCAACTGTCCTGCGGGTCAGGGCAGGTATGCACTTGCAAAAAGATATATCTGAACCTTTATCTGTCACTATTAAGAAAAATCAACTCAAAGTAGGTCAAAGGTCTAAACCTAAGACCTCAAACTAAAAAACTACTGTGGAAAACACTGGGGAAACTCTGGAAGACACTGGGGTAGGCAAAGATTTCTTAAGTAAGACCCCAAGACACAGACAATAATCCCCAAAATAAACAAGTGAGATTAATCAGATTAAGAAATTTCTTCACAGCAAAGACACAATAATTAGTGTGAATTTACAATCCTTGGAATGGGAAAAGGTTTTTGTAAATTATGCCTCAGCTAAGGGGTTAATAACCAGGATACACAGGGAACTCAAGCAGCTTAACTGGAAGAAAATGATTAACCCAATTAAAAGATGGGGAAATGAGGTGGATAAACAACTCTCTAAGGAAGACATACCAACAGCCAAAAAGCATATGAAAAAATGCTCAAGATCCTTCATCATAGAGATGCAGATCAAAACCACAATAAGATACCACCTAACCCCAGTCAGAACGGCAAAGATTAAAAAAAAGAAAAAATGATAACTGTGGTTGGGGCTGTGGTGAAAGGGGAACTCTCTTACACTGTAGGTGGGAATGTAAATTGGTCCAACCACTGTGGAGGACAATATGGGGCTTCTCAAAGACCTTCAAATAAAGCTATCATATACTCCAGCAATTCCACTCCTGGGTATCTACACAACAGACAGGAGCTCACTCAGTCAGAAAAGCACTTGCACACCCCTATCTACTGTGGCATTATTCACAATTGCTAAGACATGGAACCCACCCAGATGTCTACAAACACATGAATGGACTGAAAAAGTTTGGCACATATACTCCACAACAAATATGATTTGATGAAAATAGCATTTATCAAATACCAAATTGGTGCCAAGATTAATTCTAAGTTGTTTTCATGTGCCTCTTTTTTCTTCACGCAAAATCTATGTGATGTTTCTTACAAGCTACCTTTAATAGAAGAAAACAACAAACCCAGAGAGATTCAATAATTCTTTTTTTTTTTTTTTTTTTTTTGAGAGAGGTTTTTGCTATAGGGCTTGTGTGCTCGCCAGAAAAACAGAGAGAAATCATCCCCTGGGGAAATGGCCACACTGCAATCCCTTCTCCTCCATTCTCCCTCAGGATCTTGGGCATGCATGCACATGTGCCTGGCGTGAGTTTAAGCCACTGGGTCCGGGACTTGAACCACAATCGACTACGTGGAAGTTCAGCGACATAGCCATTATGTCAACTGCTGGTCCCAGACATTCAGTAATATTTACTAAATGGTAGGCAGTATAATAAATAATCCATTTTCTCCTCAAAGATCTTCACTCCCTACATCCTAGAGACTGGGAATAAATTATAATATATGGCAAAAGTGACTCTAAAGATGTAATTAAGTTTAATAACCAATCAACCTTAAAATAAGGAGTTTATTCTGAGCTTACCAAGTATCTGGGTAATGTAATCTCCACAAGGTAATCTAGCAATGTAAACGTATGAGCTATTAAAAGCAAATCACCTTTTTCTAGATGTTGGCAGAAAGGAAATAAAAGAAATGCGGCAGAAGAGGAAGTTAGAGAAACTTGAATCCTAAGAGGGATTCCACTCACTGTTCCCAGAGTTCGGAACTTTAGAAGGATGAAAAGGAGTAAGCGCAGCCATGAGGTGTGAATACCAGGCCTCCACTGACACGGCAAGGAAAAGAACTGTAAGCAACCCCAGCACGGTGCGTTCTATACTGCGTTTTAATTTTAAAGAGATTTTTTTTTTTTTTTTTTTTTTTTTTTTGCTAGAGGGAGCTTGCACTCACCAGAGGGACACAGAGAGACAGAGAGACAGAAAGTGAAAAGAAATCAACCCCCAGGGGGATGACCAGGCCACAATCCCTTTTCCTCCTTTCTCTTCTTGGGATTTTGGGCATGCACGTACATGCACCCTGCATGGCTTTTAAGCCGCAGGGTCTGAGACTAAAACCGCAGTCAACTGCATGGGAGTCCAGGGGTGTAATCATTATGCTATCTGTTGGTCTCTATAATGCATTTTTGAAGCATCATTATTATACCTAGGAGATCAGACTGTTCATTTATACAATGGCACAGTAAATTAGATTTTTTTTGAGAGGCTTCTGCTAAAGGGCGCATGCGCTCACCAGAGAGACAGAGAGACAAAAAGCGAGAAATCACCCTGAAGGGGGCATGGCCATACCGCAGTCCCTTCTCCTCCATTCTCCTCTTGAGATCTTGGACATGCATGCACACACACCCGGCATGAGTTTAAGCCACTGGATCTAGGACTCTAATTGCAGTCAACTACATGGGAGTCCAGCGACATAGCCATTGTGTCAACTGCTGGTCCCTAGAGTAAATTAGATCTTTAAGAGATTTTGTAGCTATAAGATATACAATTCTAAGAAAATATTCAAGAATCTGTGGCTGGCAGGTGGCATGGTGGTTAAGGACACTGGACTCCCACATAGCCAACCGCAGTTCAAGTCCTGGACCTGGTAGCTTGCTTTCTCACTGTCTCTCTCTCACTCTGCCCCTTTCTGGTCAAATTAAAATAAATAAATAAAATTATATTTAAAAAAAGAAAGAAGATATTCAAGCATCAAAAAATTTTAATGACTACTCAGAGAAGAAATTAGTTGATTTAATTTTAAAAATTCATTTGTAATTTTTTTATAAGCAAGCTGTTCTCTTCCATGACTGTCTTCAGACTTCACATTCCTATCAAGCCATTATATTTGAAGGAGTTTGTGTAAATAGAAATATAAAACACTTAAATAAGAGCTTGGAAAAATAAGGTGATGGAGAAACTGTTAAGTACTTGGAGGAAACAACTTATTTTGTGAAGATGGTAGTTTGTTATTTATATACTTCAAAACACAACATGAGTTCTTACCAGGAAATTTGGGGGAAGGTGGGGTGGTACTAATGATTAGTGTCTCTAAAATCTTTATCCTTAGTAAGTTTTTAAAAAAGTAACTAGAAAGCTGAGTTATCGATCCAAGCCTACAAACTTAAAATGCTTCACCAGAGAAAATGAAGTGATTGCACATCGCTTTTCTTAGCCTGATCTCATCTCATTTCTCCAGGGACGACTCAGAGGAGGCACCTCCACGCCGTTGCCTGAATGTCACCACGTTCTTGGCATTTGGACAGCTGTGAGGAACAATGGCCCTGCCTAATAGAAAGGTTGATTCCAAAGCTGACCCCATCACGGTGTGCCAATTTGAAAGACAAGAACAGGGATGTAGAAGATGAACTAATAAAAGCAAACCAGAAAATATTGATTTTCACCCAGAAGCACGGTGTTTAATTTAAGGGACAGCTCTTCAGAAAATCCTTTTCTGTTGTCAAACAAGCGTTGGAACTTGACTCTCCTTCCAGTCATTGAATTAGGAGAGAGACAGAAGAGTCATACTCTGGGCTTTCAAGCAAACACGAGTGCAGGTGGAGGCAGGGTTGGACTTCACTATCTTTTTAAGGTGCCAGTTTTAATTACTGCTCTCTGTGAAAAATAGGTGATTTGCTTTTTCCATTCATTTAACTATTTTTCCTTATTCTTTCATAGGCAAAACAGAGAGGTCTAATTCCAACTGAGGGATTTAATTGAGCACAATGCTATTGTACAAGCTAAAATCTTTGACTTTATAAAGTCCGGTGACTTTACACTTGCACGTTGTTTTCTATGGTTATATTTTTTTGTTTGTTTCTCTATGCAGATACGTGTCACGGCTTTTCCGACGACCCGTACACTACTTGGAATACAAATGAAAGTGCAGATTTTGCGGTTGACTGACTGCCTGAAAACTCTCCATTCAAGACTTCTGTGTGGAAAGGTTTAGATCTCTTGTTTTATTAGGTTTCAAAAGACAACTACATGGAATAGTGTCTTCAGCCAATAACAGAGAATCAAAACTGAAATTACAGTTTTCAGGTGTCTATATGGGACTTAACTCGTAAGATCTTTCAGTGACACGTGGAGGTCACGTAAGTGTATTTAAATGAAGGTTTAAGCAACTATTATTGAGGGAGCAATAGCGCTGAGAGTGGAAAACCACACATTTTAAGCTCGTCATGGTGATGGGGAGTAGGCTAGAATGGTGTCGGGCAAGTGCTTTCCTTCTGTGTCTGTTTTGCACCCTGGGGGAGGGGGGGTGTCTGAACACATCAAATCAATCCCCGCTTCTTACTAGGTGGGGTTAATATAAATATGCCGAGCTACGCCGCAGCTAGTGATAGTTTTTTTGCTTGTCTGTTTTTAACATTTTGCCAAGGTATGTGTGCTTCCCAGACAGACACGGTGAGAGGGAAAGTGAGAGATCACCCCCCAGGGAGGATGGTCGTGTTACATTCCCTTCTCTTCCACTCTCTTTTCTAGGACTTTGGGCACGAAGGCAGGATTTTCAAACTGCCAGGTCCAGGATTCAAACCATGGTCAGCCATGTGAGAGTCCAGCACCTTCAACACCATGTTATCTGCTTGTCCCAGATCTATAAATACTTGTAGTCATAATGATCTTGCTCCAGTGTGTAGACATACCCATTGTCTAAATAAATTCACCCCCTTCGATCATGCTGAAACAAAAGCCCAGCTATAAAACGCTATCTTCATGAGGTATAAAACTAGAAAAAGAATTTAATTTTAATTCCTGTGGGAATTGATTTTAATTTTTCCCTGGAAAATGTCCGTGCCTCCAATTTGCCAACCCCAGATCGTGAACACCGTCTGGCCCCTAATTGCACAAACTTTGAAGTCCCCTCATATACCTCAGTCAACAAGGATAAATTGTCTGGTGTTCTTTTTGTTAGAGCAGCAGCCATTATTGTTCATTGCCTACACAGCTGAATTCATTAGGTGTGAGAAGGTTGTTTTGTTGTTGTTGTTTATCTTTATTATTATTTTTAAATTTGCTACAGGGCATGCGAGCTCACCAGAGAAAGAAAGTGAGAAAGCAAGCCACCGGTTCAACTGTGGAACTTGAACCACAGTTGGCTGTGTTGGAGTTGAGCACCTGAGTCACCACGCCACTTGTCAGCCCTAAGAAGGGTATTTTTAAGATAAATGTGTACCAGACCCTGGGCTGGCAGGTGGCATGGTGGTTAAGGACACTGGACTCCCACATAGCCAACCGCAGTTCAAGTCCTGGACCTGGTAGCTTGCTTTCTCACTGTCTCTCTCTCACTCTGCCCCTTTCTGGTCAAATTAAAATAAATAAATAAAATTATATTTAAAAAAAGAAAGAAGATATTCAAGCATCAAAAAATTTTAATGACTACTCAGAGAAGAAATTAGTTGATTTAATTTTAAAAATTCATTTGTAATTTTTTTATAAGCAAGCTGTTCTCTTCCATGACTGTCTTCAGACTTCACATTCCTATCAAGCCATTATATTTGAAGGAGTTTGTGTAAATAGAAATATAAAACACTTAAATAAGAGCTTGGAAAAATAAGGTGATGGAGAAACTGTTAAGTACTTGGAGGAAACAACTTATTTTGTGAAGATGGTAGTTTGTTATTTATATACTTCAAAACACAACATGAGTTCTTACCAGGAAATTTGGGGGAAGGTGGGGTGGTACTAATGATTAGTGTCTCTAAAATCTTTATCCTTAGTAAGTTTTTAAAAAAGTAACTAGAAAGCTGAGTTATCGATCCAAGCCTACAAACTTAAAATGCTTCACCAGAGAAAATGAAGTGATTGCACATCGCTTTTCTTAGCCTGATCTCATCTCATTTCTCCAGGGACGACTCAGAGGAGGCACCTCCACGCCGTTGCCTGAATGTCACCACGTTCTTGGCATTTGGACAGCTGTGAGGAACAATGGCCCTGCCTAATAGAAAGGTTGATTCCAAAGCTGACCCCATCACGGTGTGCCAATTTGAAAGACAAGAACAGGGATGTAGAAGATGAACTAATAAAAGCAAACCAGAAAATATTGATTTTCACCCAGAAGCACGGTGTTTAATTTAAGGGACAGCTCTTCAGAAAATCCTTTTCTGTTGTCAAACAAGCGTTGGAACTTGACTCTCCTTCCAGTCATTGAATTAGGAGAGAGACAGAAGAGTCATACTCTGGGCTTTCAAGCAAACACGAGTGCAGGTGGAGGCAGGGTTGGACTTCACTATCTTTTTAAGGTGCCAGTTTTAATTACTGCTCTCTGTGAAAAATAGGTGATTTGCTTTTTCCATTCATTTAACTATTTTTCCTTATTCTTTCATAGGCAAAACAGAGAGGTCTAATTCCAACTGAGGGATTTAATTGAGCACAATGCTATTGTACAAGCTAAAATCTTTGACTTTATAAAGTCCGGTGACTTTACACTTGCACGTTGTTTTCTATGGTTATATTTTTTTGTTTGTTTCTCTATGCAGATACGTGTCACGGCTTTTCCGACGACCCGTACACTACTTGGAATACAAATGAAAGTGCAGATTTTGCGGTTGACTGACTGCCTGAAAACTCTCCATTCAAGACTTCTGTGTGGAAAGGTTTAGATCTCTTGTTTTATTAGGTTTCAAAAGACAACTACATGGAATAGTGTCTTCAGCCAATAACAGAGAATCAAAACTGAAATTACAGTTTTCAGGTGTCTATATGGGACTTAACTCGTAAGATCTTTCAGTGACACGTGGAGGTCACGTAAGTGTATTTAAATGAAGGTTTAAGCAACTATTATTGAGGGAGCAATAGCGCTGAGAGTGGAAAACCACACATTTTAAGCTCGTCATGGTGATGGGGAGTAGGCTAGAATGGTGTCGGGCAAGTGCTTTCCTTCTGTGTCTGTTTTGCACCCTGGGGGAGGGGGGGTGTCTGAACACATCAAATCAATCCCCGCTTCTTACTAGGTGGGGTTAATATAAATATGCCGAGCTACGCCGCAGCTAGTGATAGTTTTTTTGCTTGTCTGTTTTTAACATTTTGCCAAGGTATGTGTGCTTCCCAGACAGACACGGTGAGAGGGAAAGTGAGAGATCACCCCCCAGGGAGGATGGTCGTGTTACATTCCCTTCTCTTCCACTCTCTTTTCTAGGACTTTGGGCACGAAGGCAGGATTTTCAAACTGCCAGGTCCAGGATTCAAACCATGGTCAGCCATGTGAGAGTCCAGCACCTTCAACACCATGTTATCTGCTTGTCCCAGATCTATAAATACTTGTAGTCATAATGATCTTGCTCCAGTGTGTAGACATACCCATTGTCTAAATAAATTCACCCCCTTCGATCATGCTGAAACAAAAGCCCAGCTATAAAACGCTATCTTCATGAGGTATAAAACTAGAAAAAGAATTTAATTTTAATTCCTGTGGGAATTGATTTTAATTTTTCCCTGGAAAATGTCCGTGCCTCCAATTTGAAATTCTCGAACCAATTTCACACAGACTTCTTGTCACATACAACTTTGAAGTCTCGTCCGCACGGGCACCTAATTCACACGGAGCACCCTGCAGTCAGTCTCTTTGTGGGGTTATCTGTCAAATGACTCCAGCAGTGCTTTCAAGTGTCCGCGAGGTTTCTCATCAAGCCCGGTGCCCTTTACATTGCATGCGATGCTGTGCACAATTTTTCCCTAAGCATGTGAAATGCTAAATTATATTTGCCTTTGATATCTTTATTTCCTGTTATTTCAGGAATATCACAGGAATGAATAAAGCTACCATAAAGTTAATATGCAGCATTCTGATAAAAGAGGAAGGAGCGCCCAAGGATTTAAGTGTACTTGGCACGTTTTTACATGTGTGTGTCGGTGGGTGTGTTGTCTGTGTGTGTCTGGGTATGTTGGGACATGGGGGAGTTCTAATCTAACCAAGCACTCCCTGCAGAAGCATTTATTTGATCAGTGTGGAACCTCTGCTATCTCTCCATGAGGTGGACAGTCACAGCTGTCATGCTGGCTTCATGGCCTGGTGGGTAAGGTAGCCAGATCCCACATGCGTGATCACACAGTTTGAGGCCCAGACATGGCAGCTTGAGAAACATGTGGTGTGCACGTTTGTGTGTGCCCAGATCCTGACAGGACTGAGATGGAGGAGACGGGGGTCGCAATTTTCATTCCTCATGGGGCTGCTCTCTCCTCTTCCCCTCTCTCTGTCTTTCTACTCCTCTCTGGTGGGTGCACATACCCTCTGCCAAAATCAATCAATAAATATCCATCGTGGTTGAACAGAAGTCTCCTCGTGCTTTGCTGTTCCTTTTATCCTAGGTATTATGCCATAACCCTGTATAAAAATCTGTTTGGATTCTGAAATTATAAGCTCAAAATTATATCATTTTATTATTTAGGATCTTCTGAAAACATATATGATCAAATGATTAATAGGGGTTATCTTAAATAATTAGAAAATGTAGATCAATCAAAAGTATTATAAAGAATAAATGTGGGACCAGCAGACAGCACAATAGTTACATTGCTGGACTCCTATGTAGACGAACGCCGTTTGAGTCCCAGACCCGGCGACTTAAAATTCACTGTGGGCGCATGTGTGTGCATGGTCAAAATCCCAAGAGGAGAATAGAGGAGAAGAGATTATGGCATGGCCATCCCCCTGGTGGTGGTGGGGGGTGATTTCTCGCTTTCTGTCTCTGTCTTTCCAGTGAGTGCATGTGCCCTATAGCAAAAATCTCTCTTAAAAAAGAAAGAAAGAAAGAAAGAAAGAAAGAAAGAAAGAAAGAAAGAAAGAAAGAAAGAAAGAAAGAAGAAAGAAAGAAGGAGAAATTTAAGGCAATGCATATATTTGGCAGAGAAAAGGAGAAAGAGAGCCATCATGACACACGTCTGTCTCCCCACGCACACATGGTGCATATTGCACACGCACACCTTGGCAGGGAGTCAGCATAGATGACCTCTAAGGTGCTCTAAAGAAAAGCAGAAAAGCTTAGAGTTTTCAAGAAACACTCTCTCCCCTTAGTCCAGTGGAGAGTCCAGAATGGCAACCAGGCTACCCGGAAAGAGGAGGAGATGCAGTTGACTATTCACCTACATCAAAGGCAAACAAGATGCCAACGGATGGGCCAACCCTGCGAAGGCAGCCCTGGAGCCATTAGGAAACAGGTCAAGGTGGTAGAAGTACCAAGGACTTAGAGTCCATGAGGTCGCAGAAGCCCAGCAGAGCCCCAGAACGTCTCTGCCTGGGAATGCCTGGCCCCGGCAGGACTAGCTGAAGTGGATGAAAATATTTGTGGGCAGGTGTGTAATCTCTTAACAGCTGTGTGGGGAGTATGCTGGTCTCAAGGCGAATCACTGGAAGCCATTACCAAGGTGCAGAGAGGGCTGCTCCTGCCTTACCCTGAGGCTGTTTCAACCAACCCCGGGACTCCCTGCCTGCCCTACAACAAGCAGCTCAAAGTTGGGGCTCAGAGGCCTAAACCAACATCTTTTCTGATTGGTCTGTGCCCTGAATCAACCAAAACCTTCCTGGATCTTGTTGTTTCTATGCCCTGCTTCCCTAACAAAGAACTTGAGGTGATCCATGTGCGCTCCTGTAAGTACCTGCCTCCCTGACCTACCCAGGGGGCTTACGAGAGAGGAAGCTCCAGCAGGCAGGCAGTCATGGCAACGTCCAGAGCAGTTGGCCAAGCCTCGGCCTTC
>NW_006203524.1:408033-430902 GCF_000334495.1 Tupaia belangeri chinensis | reverse complement strand
GGACATTCTCACAGGAGAATAGTGGGGACCATCAGGGGCAGAGGTAGGGTGGGCGGGCAATGACCCAGCTCAGAGGGACACCCAGCAGGCGCCTACATTCAATAACGCTTGCCGAACTTTGTAACCATTTAATAATATATTTTCATGAAATCCACACAGGCCCTGTGCACAAGACATGAACAATACTACTACTTTCTTAATAAATAAAAAATAAAAAGCTGGGGCCTGCAGGTGATCTAATGGTTAAGACCAGCCCCCACATGGTCGATTGCAGTTTGAGTCTCAGACCTAAAGGCATGAAACTTGCATACATTGCATGTGCGTGTGTGCCCAAAATCCTGAGAAGAGAATGGAGAAGAGATTATGGTTTGGCCATTCCCCGTGGGGGGCGATTTCTTGCATTCTGTTTCTCTGTCTCTCCAGCAAGTGCATGTGCCTTACAGCAAAAATCTCTATAAAGAAAAAAAAAAAAAAATGGTGCGAGCCCAGTGGTGCAGTGGTTAGGCACTACGCAGATGGAACTGTATTCTACACCGCCGACCGTGGTTCAAATCCGAGCCCTGACAGCCTGCCACACATGCATTCATGCAGTCTAACTGTATCTCTTTGGGGTGTGCTTTCTCTGTCTCTGCTGAATACATGCACTTACTGACAGTGAAAGAGAAGAAAATATTTTTTAAATAATGGCACCACATAAACAAGAAAAAAGAATGTATACCTCTTTGGATACCTTTAAAGTTCTTTAAAATACTTCATCAAAATAATATGTGTTAGGGTTACAACTGAAGTAATTCAGAAGAAATTGTGGTTGAAATTTTCTTCATCCAATTTTTTCACTCTCAGTTCCAGTTCTCAATGCTTTTCTTAGTTTTTTTTTTTTTAAATTAAAAATATCATCTGGTTGACTTTAATGACGTCAGTGTTAGAATAATGACATTAGTTTTTTTCTACATAATATGTGTATGGCACTGTTTCTTGATTGACATGCTTTTGAAAACAAGTATGAATGCTGTAAAACAAGAATTTAGCTTACCTATCTTACCATCGTTTTCTCCTTGATCATGAAGTTGTTCTTTCTACCTTTGTTCTACTTTTGCATATCTGTCACTTTGAGATCACAGCTCTAACTTTCATCTGCCTCTCACCTTTAGTCTCCTCTGCCGAGTGTCAGAAGTGGAAAGCACCTGTCTATTTTATGCACTCCTTCTTTCCTCCTACCATCCAACCCGCTTGATTTCCTCCACTCAAACCTCCACTTGAAAGACACAGCTTTACTTCTGAAATTGTATTAAGTGGCGAATATTTACATCCCGTTCTGCAAACACGACCAATGCCTTCCATTTGAAGGTCAAATATTGTGATGTCATGATATTATGTGAGGCGCAATTTTAGACACAGGCATGAAGGATGCATCGTAGAAAGCAGCCTCTAGTGCAGTCGCGTATTCTTTCGAGAAGTAAACAGTTCCAAGACCTCAATCTACAGTACCTGTAACTTTCAGCTTTTCAGCCCCAATGGTAATCTCATCTTCATCTGCAGAAAACAGCACCCTGCCATCGTCACTCGCTCTCACTTCAAATCTTTTACACTGAGCTTCCACAGCGTCAGCTCCTACGGTTAGAGGAAAGGTTTGAACATGAGACTGGTACGCAGGACACCGTCAACATGTATGCTTTCAGAAAAAGGAGAGAAATACAGACTTTATTTGGTTTATCTCTGCAGTATGTTTTACAGCTGGGTTAGTGTTTTGGGTATCCTTTTCAGGAGGCTGTGTAATTTGGAAGAGTATCCCTGGGCTAGGATGGTTGGGCACGCATGTGATCTCTGAATGCCTGGCAGAGTCCTAATCAGGTCCGTGGGCTGAGCCAGATAAAAACACTTCACATGTCCACAAGGAGCTATCATTTCTCCTTTGTTCTCTGTTGCGGGCTAAACGCTTGGCAGTACAGCTGACTTGCACCTGCTGGACGTTCAATAAATACTAGAGAATTGAATGACTCAAGTTTTCTTTCTGCAGTGCAGACAATCGTACCATTATTTGCTACACCCCAGGATACTTGCCAAACATCATTCAGTTGTGAATCTTTAATTATTCTACCTTTTGTAGATGCTAATATTGATATTTTCTACCCCTCCATATCATCACATTTGAGTTCATTTAATAGTCAATCCTGAAATTAATCTCTTCTTGTGTTTTTTCTTAGTACTCCCTAATGTATCTTCCAATCAATACATATTGGGGTTTATTGAAATGATGTATTAAATGAATGTAGTTACAAAATGGAATTGAAGTTCTACTTTAAATTTATTGGCCAGTGGGGAAAATTAATTCACCCACAAAACCAGCTCTCATTTTTGGAAACATCATTAATTTGAGAAGAGGAGTTCAGCAAGAAAATCTGATTGTCCTGAAGATGAATTTTAGGAGAAGAAGAAAGCTGAGACAGTGGGAAGGCCTGAGAAGTCAGTATTTTCATGACATCAGTTTACTTTTTTCAGCACGACACATGTGTATAGACTTACATCTTCTTCTCTGGTTAAGCTTTGAAATGCCCCTCTTTGTCATCTATATCAGAAGACCGTTAGATACAGTCCAGCCCAGACCTGGATGGAGGCAGATCACAGTATGTGCACAGTGTTGGTTCTTTTCTTCATTTATCTTTACAAATGTTCATTATTTGTTAGATACAAGACATGTAGAAACTCAAAACATGAGCTCGTATTTTCATTCAAAATATCCCAAATGTGAAATGTGTCTCGTTTCTACTGGGCACTTAGGAGGTGGACGAAAGAAAACTAGAATTCAGCTTTTCCTTTCTTTGGTCTCCAATATCAGATTAGCAGTAACCTCCGTTCCATCCCATGGGCTGTAGACACTTATGCCTGCCCACTGTCACAGCTTCTGAGGAGCATTAAATGAGGAAAGTGTAACTTAAACCCCCCAAAAAGTATAAGATTATTTTTCCGAAAACAAGATGCATGCTTTCCTTAAATCCTGAAATTATGTACATAGTAGCCCCCATAAAATATTGAAAAAAGTTTCACCTAGGGCTTGGATAAGTAAGATAAAACTGCTATTCACTTTGTGGGCTGTCAAATTCAAAACATCATGAATTGTTTCTTAGAAATCTGTTCTCAGTTGGACTTAGGCTTGATGGCGAATTCACATGGCTGACAGTATTTGAAATCCCAGCATCTTGAAAAGTATGCGAGTGCTTGTGTGTGTGTACCCCAGATTCCGACAGGAGGAGGGATTGCTGCATGACCATCCCCCCACTGGGGGGGCCATCACCCCTTTGTTTCTGTCTCTCTCTGACACATGTACATACTCTCTGGCAGTGAAAGTGCCCAATGGGGCATGGCCATGCCAAAGCAATTTCTTTCCCTTGCTTTCTTCATCCTGTAGGAATTTTAGCCACGCACCCATATGTATCCAAAGGGGCTGGGATTCAAACCACAGTGGGCGTTGTGTGGTCCCACCCCCTTACACTAGACTATAGGGTCAATAAGTCTTTCTTTTCTTTTCTTTTTTCTTTTAAAATTTGTTTCATTTCTTTATACAAATATATATTTTTGTTTCTTTTAAAAAATAGTTGCTGTAGAATTCAATGACAAATTGGGGGCACCATGGGAGACCTGTTGTTCCTGGTCACAGTCGTTACATTTGGTCTCCAAACATCAACAGCTTCTATTTCATTGTGTTTCCTTCTAATCAGAAACCAACGTGCCTATTTGTGCCTCTAATCATTGAAGAGGCTGTGCTTGAGCCCAGCGTTTGATACATGTGACTTCTGCGTTTTGGAGCCTCCACGTTTAAATCTATCTTTAAAGGACTCAGGCATACATTAAATCTGAAAGATATAGATATTTTACACATAAAACCCTAACATTTACACCAAATTGCTTCCTTCAAGTATAGTCAATTGCTAAGTTTAATTAATTTATAGAATATAGCTCCCTGACTGTAAAGGCATAGTAATGCTTCAGGTCACACACCCACACACACATTCAATGTACACACAGACACATTCGTGAGATCTTTCTTGTCATACTACTTAATGCCTTTAAATGGAAGGTACTGTGTTCTCATAAAATGTCTACTGTGAGTCATACAAACTACTAAAATTAAAGAAGAGAGTGTCTGCATATGGGGAAGTGGGTTGAAATTTTAATCCATTAAATTTAAATAAGCAGAGACAAATAAACAAACAAGAAACTATTTATGCACCAGAATAGATGAGATGCATCAAAGTCATAAATAAATGCATGCAGATCACCCAATTGAAAAATGGATGTAAAAATTAATACTGCAGATTATACTTAATCCATCATATTAGCATAATTACAGAAGGCAAAATTGCAATTAGCAATGCCTTGATAACAAATAAATATTTTAAATCAGAAAATAATTTTGAATCGGTTTTGAATATTTATATACATTCCTTTTCTTTGCTGCAAATGGAAAATAGTAAAATATGTAATCCAAAATGTAGTTAATTATTAGAAACATTTACACTTTAATGTATTAGACTTTACAAAATTGGATTTATTTTTATGTATTTATTTATTTAGAGACTTTTGCTCTAGGGCACATTCACTTGCCCTCTGTCTAGAAAGAGACAGACAGAGACAGAAAATGAGAAATCACCCCCCAGGGAGGATGGCCGCACTGCAATTCCTTCTCCTTCATTCTCCTTTCGAGATCTTGGGCACATACACACATGCACCCGATGTGAGTTTTAAGCCACTGTGTCTGGGACTCAAACCATGGTTGACTACATGGGTGTCCAGCAACGTAACCATTACGCTATCTGCTGGTCCCATGAAGCTGGATGTATTTATTTTGTAACATGCTTTGTTCTGTCTCTCATATTCCTGGCATCACATGGTTTCTAGACTAAGTCAGTGCAGGGGCCAGGTGTTCAGAGGAGCAGAATGCCCAGTTCCCGGATGAAACTTCCAGGGCAGCCGGAAAGCAATGTGCCTGGATAGCCCTGGGTAAGGAGCTCTGTTCTTTAGCGGGTAACCATGGGTGACCCAATAGGCCAGGAGGTGCTATGTCTTGCTAGCCCTCTCAAACATGAACTGCTAACTAAGTACCAGTACTTACTGCATCCGTAGGAAAATACCTGAGGAAGTTTGGGTCAAACAACTCCCAAATCAGAGAAGGGAGGGAGGGACAGATCACAGAGAACTGGCAGGCAAATGCGGTAAACATGCAAGCAAAGTAAAAGGTCCCATAAAGAGATGGAATATTCAGAACATATCCAAATATTGTCTCCAGTTTTGTTTTGATGTTTTGTATGTATGCTTTAATTTTTTTTAAAAAGCAACAAAACCACAACATGAATTTCTTCTTTCCCGGAGAGAAATATTCATGGCCTTCCTAGAATATTCATATTTGTTGCAATCCCATTCAATAGCTCAAGGCACCTTTGGCTGACGAGTTGAGAGACTGTTAATTTAACTACTGCCTTGGCAATTTCTATATTCAATCAGTCAAACACTTGAACCAGAAACGTTCTTCAATAAAAAATTTCTAAAAAGGCTTACACAGTATAGTTCTGTGGCTCCTCTTATAATTATTTAGTACTAATTCAAAGAAAACAAAGCAAAGATTAAACTTGATAACAGTTTGTGTCAGATATGTCTTCCTGAAGTATGCTATGTTGGATTCTTACTTCCTGTATACTTTTTAAAAATTAATTAATTTATTTATTATCATAATCTTGCTTATATTACATTGAATCACATATATCTTTACAGTATACTTCTATATGTTAATTTTATATATCTATCAGTATACTCAAGATCTTGAAGAAGAGTTTTAAAGGGTAGAAATTCCAGTGAGAAAAACAAAAATAAGGTTCAAAAGAGTCAATGAGATTCTGCATTCAGAAACTCCTAATTTAGATTCACTATGGGCTAAATAAAGAAGTTTACAACTAAACAAATAAGCTGTTATAAATGTAAATAAGCACTGTATTTTATTTTACATCCCATGTTTTACGGAAACCTCATTGTGGGACACATTTTCTGAGTGTCCTGGGGTAGAGAAGGGAAACAGCAATGAGGAATTTCAACCATGGGACAGCTGGGAGGCATCTCCGGGACAAACACCTGGGCATTTGTCATTCTCATAAGATCCTGCTCGAGAGAAGTTTCTGCTCCCACTCCCTAAGAGAACTGTCTCTTTGGAGTTGGGAGAACAGCCATTTTCAACAGCAGCGTGAGCACGGAAGTTCAGGAAGTACTGCATTTACCCCGCACCTCCCCACCTGTGTCCCCACCACCTAGAACAGTACCGTGTACACAGTCATTCCTCAGTAAAAGACAGTTTTCGAACTGCGAGCCCACTGCTCCCCATCCTGGTCTATGTTTTTCTTATCGCCCCTTCATTCGTAATCCCTACTCGTACATGATCTTCATCTTCATCTTCTTTTTACTTAATTTTTTACTATAAGGCACCTGTGCTCTCTGGAGAGAGACAGGGGCAGGAAAACTGAGATATCACCCCCCAGGGAAGATGGCCACACCACAGTCCCCTCTTCTCCATTCTCCTCCCGGGATTTTGGGCCTGCACCCACACGCCCGGTGTGATTTTTCAAGCTACCGGGTCCAGGCCTGGAACTGCAGTCGACCATGAGTGAGTTCAGCACCTTAATCACCATGCCACCTACTGGCCCTTTAGCTTCCTTTCTACAAAAGCATTTACAACCTATATAAATGATCAGCTGGTGTGATGGTTGGGGCAACTGAATCCCACATGGCAGACTGTACCCTCGAGTTCCAGTCAGCAGTTTGAAAAACACAACAGAGGCCTGTATGTTCACACCCAAAATCCCAAGAGGAGAATGGAGGGGAAAAGATTGTGACATAGGTACCTATCTCTGTTAGGCGGGTAACGTCTCACCCCACACACCTCACCTCTGTTCAGTCAGCACATGCACTCTATAGCAAATTAAAGGAAAACGAATGCATAAAAATTGCATATATAATTTTACTCAACACCAGCCAATAAAACAGCTGTTATTCTCAGCGTAAGTGAAATTTTAAGTTTTATTCTTTCCTAATCACATGTCCTTTCATCCATAGAGAGCGCCAGGGGAGTCAGTGTTATTGTGAAATAAGTTTTGATCATATAATTCTGGAGCTTTACTTCTTATGTGTGTATTGTATTTTCTTAGTTGCATTATATGCACACATATACATCTTTATATTACTTAAGTTCTTCGGTAACTAGGTTTTTTGCAAAGAGTAGTAGGGTTGACATACTCATCTATTTTAATACATGTAGTTCTAGTCTAGTCTTCTTCACTGCTATATTGAAATAGATATGATCTATATCTAAATAGATATGGGAGACCAGCAGGTGGTATGGTGGTTAAGGCACTGGACGCTCCCACATGATCAACCACAGTTCAAGTCCTGGACCTGGTGGCTTGCTTTCTCACTTCCCCTCTCTCTCTCTTGTCAAATTAAAATAAATGAATGAATGAATAAATAAATAATTCTAATGAATAAATAAATAAATAAAAATAAACAAATAGATATGATCTCAACTTGTGATCCATATCCCACTGATAATCATTTAGCTGACTTTTAGGATTTATTGTAATAATGATTGCTTTGTCTTTTAGACATTAGTTGTTTTATTCTTGCCTTTTTGTTTCTCCTCCATTCTCCTATTGAGATTTTGGGCATGCATGCACATGTGCCCAGCCTGAGTTTGAAGCCACAGGGTCTAGGACTGGAGCTGTAGTCAGTCATGTGGGGGTCCAGTGCCTTAACCACCAACCACCACCACACAACCTGCAGGCCCCAAGGGGATCTATTTTTTATGTTTTTATGTTACTTGATTCCTGGTAGTCTTGGGGCTGACGGCGGGGGCATGGTGGGGCATGCTCTGTTGTCTGGGTTAAGCCTCAGTCTGGGGCACACGCATGTCCCTGAGTCAGGGTGAAGGCTTCTCCACTGGATCAACAGTGACCTCAGAGATCACCCTTCCTCTCAGTATGTGGCATTTCTAAGATCCAGTGGGTATAACATTATTTCTATCTCTGACATGTTCTTGATTGTAAATTCTTATTAATTATTATTTATTTGTCCCTTCTCTTTTTTATAACTCTTGGAAGAGATGATCTATTTAACTTTCCCAATAAATGAACTCGGTTGATGTACTCAAATACTCCAAGTACTTATAAAGTTTTTGACTTTCCAATGTATTATTGAGATGACTATGTTAAAATCTATCAATAGTGTATTTTATTTTATTTTTTTATTTTTGAGAGGTTTTTGCTATAGGGTATGTGCGCTCCCCAGAAAGACAGAGAGAGACAGAGAGACAGAAAGTGAGAAATCACCCCCCAGGGGGGATGGCCATGCCACAATCCCTTCTCCTCCATTCTCCTCTTGGGATCTTGGGCATGCACGCACATGTGCTTGGAGTGAGTTTAAGCCACCGGGTCAGAGACTCGAACCAGCTGTCAACTATATGAGAGTCCAGTGACATAGCCATTATGCCAACTGCTGGTCCCTGTTTTACTATTTTCTAATAAATTATTCTCAATGTGTTCATTTCATGTGGGCTGACTCATTCATATATGCCATGGTATTCACATGATAATTCAAGTTTAGAAGGACTGGGAATTCCTAAAGTCCTGAGTTTAAGATTTGTACCATGTGAAACCGTGTATTGTCCACCAAATTCCTGGAAAACATTACCAATTTAGGAGCACTCTAATTTCTTTGTTGTAAGACCATGAAAAAGCTGTAAATCAACTACAGGAGAGTCAGGGTATAACTCCTCATATACTTTTCCTTCTCTTTCTAGAATCGAGAGTGAGGCATCTGAGATTCCCCCACGTGTTCTTAAGAAGCCGTTTCTTTCCAGCACAATATTTCCTCTGACTATTGCATTTTGAGAAAGTGATTTTCTGTGTGACCAATTTGGAAGTTGGAATTCCTGGTTTTATGAATACAGACCTTGTTCAACTTAAAAATCCTAGGCTAGATTATAAGGAATCTGTAACTTCTTCTGTCACCCAACAATTTCAGCATTGGTTTAACATCCTGCACTTTTTATAAGACTGTAGTGGATTCTGAGGGTTGTTTTTTTTCATTTTATTTTTTCAGATTGCTATGCCTTTAAAGAAAAGTGTGTGGGGGTATGCGTGCATGGACGAGGTTATCGTAGCAATTTGGTGATACACAGCAGCACCATTTGCAGAAAATGTATTTTTTTACATTTCTGAAAAAGGAAATGCTAAGTACTTTTTTAAAACTTTGTCCCTAACTTTTTCAAAGAAAATGCAGAGTTAGCCATGCTGTGGACAGGGAGAGTGGACAAGGAGGCCATTACGACCGACAGCGACTTTATGCCAAGTGCCAGCGTGACCAGACGAGGGATGCAATACCGTGCTGCCGTCTCCCCGTGACTGCTCAGTCCCCGGCCGGGTGCCACAACTGAGGCAGCATTTACAAAGTAAGATGAAAATGTGGTCTTCACCACAACCATAGAGGCAGAACTCAATATGACCAGTGAGGAAACCAAAGAACTAACATTTGGGACCAGCAGTTAGCGTTAATGGCTATGTCGCTGGACTCCCATGTAGTCAGCCGTGGTTCACGTCCCGAACCTGGTGGCTTAAAACTCACGCTGGGCGCATGTGTGTGCGTGCCCAAGATCCCGAGAGGAGAATGGAGGAGAAGGGATTGCAGCGTGGCATCCCCCCTGGGGGGTAATTTTTTTCTCGCTTTCTATCTCTCTGTCTCCCTGTCTCTCTCTGTCTGTCTGGCGAGCGCACGGGCCCTATAGCAAAAATCTCTAAATAAATAAATAAATAAAAGAACTAACATTTAAGAAATGTGGCTTGGGCCAGCAGTTAGCATCGTGGCTAAAGAGCTAGGCTCCCACATGGTCAATTTGGCCGGAGGCTTGAGAATCGCTCCAGGCGTGTGTGCGTGCTTACAATCCCAGGAAGAGAATGCAGGAGCGGAGTAGCAGCATGGTCATCGCCCTGGGGGGTGATTTCTCACTTTTCCTCTCACTGTCTCTGTCCATTGAGCACACATGCTCTTTGGCAAAAAAACTAATAAAGAAAAAGAAGAAAGAAATGGGTCTATATTTCACAAACAGCTAAGTCAGCTTGACTGCAGACTATGAAGTGATGAGAGATTTTTCTGTAGATAAATTACATTCCTGTACTATATACCTATGGGAGAAGATACCATTTGGTGTATCACAAGATTAATATTTTTTTTGAATTATTTTTTGCTAAAGATGTGTAACAAAATAAAAAATATATTTCTGGAGAGAGCAGGTGGCTCAGAGGTTAAGGCAGCTGAATTCGGTGTGGTCGACCAGGTGGCTCGGAAATCAAAGCAGGCTCCGGTTGCTGTAGGCCTACAATCCCAGCAGGAAAATGGAGAAGTCGCAGCATAGCCGTGCCCCCTGGGGGGTGATTTTCCATGTCCTCTCTCTCTGTATCTCTCCTATAAGTGCATACCCCCTAGGAAAACTATGTAAAAAAAAAAATATATATATATAAATAATTTGTGTTGACTCTAAAAAAAAAAAATATATATATATATATATATATATAAATAATTTGTGTTGACTCTAATACTGTCTTGCAGATACTACTTTTTTTTTTGTCCCCATCTCTGCAGAAACATTTGAGAGTCTGATGACACACTATTTCTAATTCCTCTATTCATGCTCTTCTTAAAGCCAACTCCTATCAAGCATTTTATCATCAATATTTCCAATAACCTTCAGGTGAGTAAATTAAGTGCCCAACTCCTGTCTTTATATCACTTGAACTTTTCACGGTATTGTCACCATTACATTCACTTCTGTTTCATGAATGCTGATCAGATTTATTAGAGAAGCCCAAATTTCAAACTCTTGAGCCCTCCTACTACAATATTGCAGGTTAATTTTCTCAAATTCAGTAAACTGTAAGATAGATAACAATATATGAACTATATAACAATATATTGCTCATGACAAAGAAGGAATGTTACCCTCATTCGGTTAGTTATTTCATCAAAAATCCTCTGCCATGTGGTACCTGGGGATAGGGACATAGAGCAGCCACTTTACTGAAAGCATGTGTGACAGTGCTCTCTCACCTTCCATCATGCCCCAGCAGCAAAACTGGCTTCTACAGAGAGGCTTGGCATGTTTAGATTCTTACTGAAATGCCTAACAAAATTGCTTATCATCATTCCATTATCATTTAATATATTATTCATAAAAGGCTTTAAAAAGAAGATGGCAAGTGTTGACCACTTTTCTGGGTGCTGAGGGTCAAGATGTCTTTTCTGTTCCTCTAGATCTGGGAGAGGTACTCCATAAACTGTCATGGCGGCATGGTTACACCTTAGCTGGGTCACAGCAGCCCTGCAGGGCCATCCTTGCTGACCTCTATCGCCTGAGGTGTGGAAACACCAGAGAACAAGCGCCCCGTGTCACGTGGTGCCCTGGCCTCTGGAAGTGGAACTACTCTAGCCTAGACTTCCTTCATCAGCATCGGACTGACACGCAGGGCCTGCTGACCATCTGCCCTGAGGCTCCACCGAGCCCTAAGTTTAACACATTCAGAGGAGCATCTGTCAGCATCCCTCTCTAAAATTTCCCCTCTCTATCTGCTAACTCGCTGGTGGCATAGCAATCCAGCCATTAAAGCCAGAAACCTAGGAGACGTGCTTAACCCTCTTTGCTCTTCTGTATCTCATCAGCCACCAGACCCAGCTCAGTTTCCGTACTGAGTATTTCACACTGCCACACCCCAGTGCCCTCGCTCCGGCTGTCGTTTCCCGGCTGGAGCCCTGCAACCACTGTTTCCCTTCTCCCCAGCAGACCTGTCCCTTTCGGAATCACCTCCACGCTGTGACAACAGCGGACCAGTGGAAACACCAGGGGGCGCGCTTTCCGACTTGTTTTCCACTTTTCCATACAGCCTTTTTCAAGGAAAGCTGGTGAGTCCCTCTCTTCAGGTTCAGAGACAGCAAACACCACCTTCCCAGTGGCTTCCCCGGGAGTCTCCGGGCTGTCCTTACAGTGTGAGGTGCTCTGTGTGCTGCCTCCTCTCAAGGACAACCTCGGTCTGCAGAACTGACCACACGGGCGCCAGCAGGAGACCCTGACTGCCCTGTTGCCTGCTGAAGTTCACTTCCGTGGCAGCTGCAGGGATCCCAGCTGCTGAGCGATAGTGGCTCCTGGACTTGGGTCTCACTGTGTGAATGATGAGCCGGGCAGCTAAATGAAGTCCTCTTGTTGATTTTGCTACACCTATTCAGCCACCTTTAGGTTTTTGGAGGTCCTCCTTTAAACCAGGCTTGCAAGCATGACACTTTCTTTTCTTTTCTTTTTTTTTTTTTGGAGAGGTTTTTGCTATAGAGCGGGTGCGCTCCCCAGACAGGCAGAGAGAGACAGAGAGACAGAAAGTGAGAAATCACCCCCCAGAGGGATGGCCACACCATAATCTGCTCTCCTTCATTCTCCTCTCAGGATCTTGGGCACACACGCACACACACCCAGCGTGAGTTTAAGCCTCCAGGTCTAGGACTCCAACCGCGGTCTACTACATGTGAGTTTAGCGACATAGCCATTACGCTAACTGCTGGTCCCAACATGACATTTTCCGACACAGCGTTCTTGTGTGTGCCATGTCATTGCTGCTATTCAGAATGGCTACAGCTCAGTAATGCCATGTCCCCCTTCTAATAAACTAGTTTTCCATTGACCTCCTTATTATAAAGGGTGCTGGACTCCCACATGGCAGGCTGCAGTTTGAGTCCCAGACCTGGCAGCTTGCTTTCTCACTTTCTCTCTTTCTCTGTTTCTCTGGTCAAATTTGAAAAAATAATAGTAATAAATAAAATTTTAAAAACAATTTTAAAAAGGTGGTCTCATCGTGTCTTCCTGAACTGTTCCAGTTGTGCTAACAGAAAGACTTATTTCACCTTGACACAGGCCACCCCAACTGGGTAATACTTCCATATCCACAAACTGGAGAGACGTGACCAAGGGTTACTCATGGAATGGAGCTCCAGCTTGTCTTTTTGCAATTTTCTTAACAATGAAATATTCACTGGAGATGTCAGTGCACCCTGGAGGTCCCATTTGGAGCCGGGTCAGGTGGGTTAAGCTCCTGGTTGAGGGTGGCTAGGCACATCTCCATACAACCCACACCAGGCACGTGGTGGGTAAGGTGAGTCAAACCCTCCTCCCCCTTTTAAAAATTTGCTATAGGTCTTGTGCACATGCGCACGAGAGGAAGGGAGAAAGCACCCCCGGGAGAGGGCCGCGTTGCATCCCTTCTCTTCATTCCCCTTTGGGGACATCGGGCATTTCGCACTCGCACTCCCTGCACGAGCGTGGGTCCAGGCGTCGGATCTCACCTTCTGATCAGCTGGGATCCAGTCCTCAACCGCTGCACCGTCTGGCTGGCCCTCACCCACTTCTCTAGAACTATTTCCTTCGCTGGCTTTAACACCATCCTTCTGTTGTTTTGTTGTCCTTGCTGGGTTTTCTTGCATGTTTTTCCTCTCTGGACATCCCTCCTCAGTCTTACTTAGTGACGAAGCAGTCCCGTGAGGACCCGGGAGGCTTCCTGTACTATCAGCAGCGCTCCAGGCCCCACCAAAGCGCTGACTTTCAGCCACTCTCCTGAGTTTTTGTGTAAGTTTTGAAAAAGAGGCACCTTCCTTTAGGCCACTGGCACGGAGCATGATACAAACGTGAACATTTCAGGCTAGCTACATCCCCGCATGGGAACCTGGGGGTCAGCTAGTTACGGAAAGAGAGAGAGGAACAGAGAGGGAAAAGCAGGCAAGAAAACGTTTCTGAGGCCACGCTTAAGCATGTGGATCCAGTCAGAGACAGACTCTGCAGGTGGGCATCCACTTACTCGCTCTGCCGTGTTGACAGGCCATGAATTTGAAATGGGTTTCTTTTACTCACATTTTGAACTTTTCTTTTTTTAATCTTCTTTGAGCTTTTGATGTATTATTATCTTTCTCTTTCTTATGTTTATCCTTATTAAATGCAAATTCTAGTAATCTTTCGCTTTCAGTAATCACTGTATCTCCTCACTCGCACATGCACACACACACACACACATTATCATCATCATCCTTATTTAATTAAAAAATTGTAAAAGAAGATAGGATAGGGAACCAGCAGTTAGCATAATGGCTATGTCACTGGACTCCCACGTAGTCAACCGCGGTTCGTGTCCCGGACCCGGTGGCTTAAAACTCACGCCGGGCGCGTGTGCGTGCATGCCCAAGATCCCGAGAGGAGAATGGAAGAGAAGGGATTGCGGCGTGACCATCCCCCCTGGGGGGTGATTTCTCGCTTTCTGTCTCTATGTCTCTCTCTGTCTGTCTGGCGAGCGCACGCGCCCTACAGTGAAAATCTCTCCAAAAAAAAAAATAAATAAAGATAGGATATAATGTTGTGAATAGATGTACTAAAATATCTTGAAGCAAATGATCTCATAACCTTGGTTTTAGGCAAACTTTCCTTCATTTAGGCCAATTCAAATCTGACCTTAGTTTCATGGATATGATTATTCCTAAAAGAATAATATTTGTATGATTACTTAATCAGCCATTTTATGAAAGACTATATATATACTATTCTTCCTGGTCCTGGTTTCTACACATGTTGGGAAGATCAGGTAAAACTTACTTTTTTATCCCGTCTGTATTGACCATGATGTCTAAATGAAATAAGTGCAGACATTCTTTTTTTTTTTTTGGAGAGGTTTTTGCTATAGGGCGCGTGCGCTTGCCAGACAGACACAGAGAGACAGAGAGACGAGAAAGCAAGAAATCACCCCCCAGGGGGGATGGTCATGCCGCAATCCCCTCTCCTCCATTCTCCTCTCAGGATCTTGGGCACGCACGCACACATGCCTGGTGTGAGTTTTAAGCCACTGGGTCCGGGACACGAACCGCGGTTGACTACGTGGGAGTCCAGTGACATAGCTGTTACGCTAACTGCTGGTCCCCAGTGCAGATATTCTTAACCTACTATTTTGTTTGAGGAGTGCAATTAAACAATGTGAATGGAAGATGTTCTGCCTTTTAACAAAATTGGAGCATTTCCAAACTGCGAACTACACAAAGTTGACGGACAGGGCAATATTCTGTGCAGATCTTTCCGAGTTCAGTTATTTGAGTAGGCATCTTGTTCTTCCAATTCCAAGGAAAAATTGAAACAAAAACTGGCAAGTCATAAATACTTCCAGAATTTTTCAGTGAATACTTAAGGAAAGAAAGGAGATTGTTTCCAGCTCTGGTGTTGGTCAATCCTTCTGTAACAGAGAAAGAAGGGTCAGCATTCCAGTGTTTTCTGATCATCTCTCCATCACTCCCTTTGGCAAGCACTGACAATGTTTAAACGGTGCTGCATCATGTATGAAAGGGATATGGGTAGAGGTGAGAAAGTTGGAAGCCCCCTTCTTTTCTAATATCTGACTAATTTTTTTCCCTGCTATAGCCTGTTACTGTTTATTTCTAATGTGTTTCATAAAGAAGAAAAATGAATAAACCCTCAGAATTTTTTTTCTCTTTTGCATTCATCAGCTGCTCTGGTCTTCTGCTATCTTTTGACACATTTACCAGGATAGTTTTGCATAATTTCTTCATGCTTATTTTTTTCTTTCCAACTTAAATTTTATGACTTTTTTTTTCCAAATAGCAATTACCATCTTAAGAAGATGTTTTTATGTTACACTACAAACACGTTACAAACAAAAGTTCATGAAAATAAATTTCTAACTTATTTATATACATGTACCTCTACATTTATGAAATACAACTTGTTTAGCTGCAACAGTGTAATGCACAGAGATATTGAACTAAAAGTACAGTCTCATGGTAGACATAAATTAAAGCTTTGTACCAAATTTCAAAATTACTTTTTCTTGATATTTTTAAAAACATTTTTTTGGGGGGGCCAGCAGGTGGCATGGTGGGTAAGGTGATGGATTCCCACATGGCCAACAGGGGTTCGAGTCCTGGAAATGGTAGTTTGAAAACCATGCTAGGTGCATGCCCATGCATACCCAAAATCCTGAGAGGAAAATGGGGGAGAAAGGGTTGTGGTGTGGCCATCTCCCCTGAGAGATGATTTCTCATCTTTCTGCTTTCTCATTCGCACTCTCTGTCTCTCTCTGGCCAGCACATGTACTCTACAGCAAAAACCTAAAAAAAAAAAAGAAAAAAAGAAAAAAAAGAAATGCTACTTTGCTAATGAATTTAGCACTTAAATATCATACTGAAAGTCATTTAATTTTATGCATATTTATTTTCTCTAATATAAGAAAACTTATAGGTTAACCATTTCAGACAGAAAGCTATTTTAAAATATTATCAAAAAACTTTCATATTCTTTACAGAATAATTTCTAGCGTATTTACTTATACTACTATTTATGTTTCCTAATAAGGTATTTAAAGTGTCCTTATTGTTAACATTTAGTGTCTACATGAAAACTCCATCTTATTTCATCTTGATTATAATAATTTTTCTTGTTTCTCAAATCTATTTAATGGGTGCAAGCTTTTAGTGTTATAAAATAAATCAATGTATTGAACACTGAACAAAAATAAACTTCAAGATAAACCATTTAAGAAATCTATTATAGAGGCCGGCAGGTGGCATGGTGGTTAAGGGCACTGGACTCCCACATGGCCAACCATGGTTCAAGTCCTGGACCTGGTGGCTTGCTTTCTCTCTTTCTCTCTCTCTGTTCCTCTCTGGTCAAATTAAAAATAAATAAATAAAGTTAAATGCAAAGAATTAAAAAAATAAACCCTAGTATGAGCTATCTTTATTATGATTATAATAATTATAATAAATATTATATTTTTAGGCAACTGTGCACTTATCGATATATTATAGCAAATGCATTTTTTTATTACAAGGAATTTGTATAATTGTTTTTAAAAGTATTATTTATGATTTCCAAAGAAATATCAAATAAGATTTGCTGTCTGTAAAAATGACCAGAATATTTAGATGAAAGCTCTTGTATCAGAAAGGACGCTCTAGCCTATGATGCGGTGAATCAATTTCCCCAATTACATGGCTTAGTCCAGCCAGTGTGTTTCGTCTTCATGCTTATGTCCAGTGAGGGTCGGCAGAGTGATTTGACCACGGTGAGCTCTGAGAGAGTCAAACAAAGAAGGCTTCCTCTCCTACTTTCTTTGAAGATTGTGGTAATAACGGAAAGGGATATGCCCAACCGGACATTGTCTTTAAACTTCGTTTGGAAGCAACACATTACTTTCATGTTATTAGCAAATAAATACAGCTTCAAGTCTATTTTCAAACGTGTAGGAATGTTCTACTCTCTCACTAAAATGAAAGAATAGGATTATTGATTAATAGTTAATAATTGACACATAGCTCTCAAAAAGCAAGTTAGAAAAGTGAATATTGGACTTACTTCTGTGTGTAAATAATAATAAAACTAGAGGACATACATGGAGGGAATGCTTGATGAAAGATGGAAATTTGAAGAGCGAGAACAGGCTGGTGCTGATCTCTGAGAAGAGAACATACACCATGAACTCCACGTTCATGGCAAGTACCTTCCAGGGACCATTTACAAATCCCAGAACAGGGAACTCAAGGTAAGGGGCAGTAGTGGGCAGAGAGGGAAAGGAAGATTTCGGGAATGTTGACGTGGTTGTAATTTGTGGAAAAATATAATAAAGATAGATGATCTTAGAAGGAGCTCCAGATACCTACGTAGGTATGTTCTTAATTCTGTTTAAATACTGTGCTGAATATACAGAAAGAGATGCTACAGGGCAATTATCAGATAACATTTATTAGGAGCACCAGACAAACAAACATTACAAATGTGGAATTCGAGATGTTTGACTTCTAATAAATTATAGAGTACAGATACTCCCCAGAACCCTGAACACTGGAGCAAGACCACAGGTGCCACAATTCAGAAGTAAAGCTATTCCATCCTTGGAATAAGGAAATTCTATATCCAGGCTTGCAAGTGTAAAATCAAGTCTACATAGGGTCTAAAATCAAGCTTAAATAAATCAACCTGATATGTCAATAAATTAATCCCTGCCCTGAAAATACCAACATCCTTTATAGGAAGACACGTAAGTTCATTTTTGTAAAATTATTATTAGGTGTACAAAGAACTCAGTAAATATTATGGTAACTAAGAAAAAATCAGTAACAAGAACAGGAGCAGAATTTTCCCAAATTCTAGAACTAGCAAACAAAGGTTTGAAGAGGGCATTAAAAATATGTTCAAGGATGTAAGAGAAGATGAACTTAATGAGCAGAGAAGAGTCTGAGCAGAGAAATTAATTTTAAGATAAGAAGATAAGTTAAATGCATATAGTAACCCTGAGCAGTGAAACATGGAGAGAAATGAAGACTAGGAAAAGGATAAACCCAGCTTCGCTTAACCTGTGAAACAATAAAAGGGTGCTTACCTACACATCGTACAGCAGATAAAAGTGGACAACTGAAAAGTATTCAGTTGATGAAACAGGGGCATAAACAAGGGATAAAAAGAGCATAAGATAGAGGGAGTAAACAGGAAAACAGCAAGATGGGAGGCAAAGGGACTGGCAGATGGAGTGGTTGTTATGTCACTGGACTCCCACATGGCCAACTGTGGTTCAAGTCCTGGACCCTGCAGCTTAAAACTCATGCTGGGCATATGTGCATGAGTACACAAAGTCCCAAGAGGAGACTGGAGGAGGAGGAATTCCTTTGTGGCCATCCCCCAGGGGGATGATTTCTTACTTTCTGTCTCTTCATCTCTGTCTCTCTGGCAAGTGCACATGTACTATAGCAGAAAATCTCTCTCGAAAATAAATAGAAAAATAAAATTAAATGAAAAAAATTAAAACTGGGTGGCAAGGAGAACAAATCAATAATTACATTTTTAATATAAATGGACAAACACTAAACAGTACACTAAAAATGTAAAAACATTGAAGTCTACATGTCTTAAAAGTGACACATTTAGACATGAAAACAAATATGCTAAAATACACATGACTGAAAAAGTTATAATGACAGGAAACAAATGGTGATTTAAAGATCTGCTAAGTGAAATTCTTGGCAAGGAAGATTACTGGAGAAAAAGAAAATTGCTTTATAATATTAATAATATTGAAAAATAGAGCTTTAGATACTTATATTAAGAATGTCACAGAGAGGCCAAGAGGCGCCGTGGTGGTTGAGGTGCTGGACTTCCACGTGACTGACTATAGTTTGAGTTCTAGACCTGGTGGCTTGAGTTCTCAGTTTCTTTCTTTGTCCTTATCTCTTAATAAATTAAAAATAATAATAATTAAGAAAATTAAATAAACAATTCTTTTTTCAAAAAGAATGTAACAGAAGACAGTTAAAATATATAAATTCAATACAATTTAATTTTTTTTGAGAGGTTTTCACTATAGGGCGCGTGCACTCACCAGACAGACAGAGAGAGACAGAGAGACAGAAAGCGAGAAATCACCTCCCAGGGGGGATGGTCATGCCGCAATCCCTTCTCCTCCATTCTTCTCTTGGGATCTTGGGCACTCATGCACATGCACCCGGCGTGAGTTCTAAGCTACCGGGTCCGGGACGCAAACCATGGTTGACTATGTGGGAGTCCAGCAACATAGCCATCACGCTAACTGCTGGTTCCCTACAATTTAATTTTGATAAGTTAATTAAAAATTATACAGAAAGAGAAATGATCTGGAATATTAAGTATAATCTTTAAGAAGAAGGGCAAAATTGATGCACTTTACATTACTTATCTTCTTTCTTTTATTTATTTTTATTATTTCAATTTCCAGAGGGCATGAATGCTCAACAGAGAGAGAGGAAAGCATCCTCCATGGGGCAAGGTCACGTCACAATTCCTAGTTTTCCATTTCTTCATCCTACTGGGATTTTGGGCATGCATACACACTGGTGTGGGCTCACGCTCCTTTAACCACTAGACAGGGCTGACCTACACTACTTGTTTTCAATATTCTCTGAAAGTGCATGAATCAAGGCAGTGTAACACAGTGTACACATTGGAAATGCATCCGTTTATCAGAGTAGTTCGTCTGTAAATAGACTACGTATATGGTCAATAAACTGTTCGGCATCCTTTTTACAAGGACGTCAAACCATTTTATGAAAAAGGGAAAATCCGTCCAACAAATGTGCTGAAATGCTTGAGTATACACAGTCTTCTAAGACACACTTAGGGAGGGTTCCGAACAAAGAGGAGCGTGTGAGTGAGGCACACAGTTT
Source organism: Tupaia belangeri chinensis (assembly GCF_000334495.1). NCBI lineage: Eukaryota > Metazoa > Chordata > Mammalia > Scandentia > Tupaiidae > Tupaia > Tupaia belangeri. The sequence continues at coordinate 410,595 of NW_006203524.1, read as the reverse complement.
CATGAGTGACGGAAGACACAGATCTGAGGGACTCACTCTATACCCGACCCACTGCCCCTAGTAAATCACACCGCAGCATATCTTAGTGAATATGCAGAACATTACAATGATAAAGAAATGATGTTCAGTGAATAAAGATACATTTCATCCCAATAACAATATTTAATCTGATGTTGCCTCTTCATACAAACTGAAAGAAGATAATGGGATATTGTATCAATTTGCCAGGTCGTCAGGAACAAAGCAGCACCAACTGGTAGTTACACAATGAGTGTACTGTCTCACAGCTCTGGAGACTGGAAGCCAGACATAAAGTTATTAGCGGATTGGGCTCCTTCTACAGGCTCTGAGGAAAGGATTTCTTACAGGCCTTTCTTCAATATCTTTTCACAGTTTCTTTCGAGATGGCCACACTGCAATCCCTTCTCCTCCATTCTCCTCTTGGGATCTTGGGCACGCACGCACACGCACCCGGCATGAGTTTTAAGCCACTGGGTCTGGGACGTGAACAGTGGTCAACTACGTGGGAGTCCAGCAATGGAGTCATTACACTAATTGCTGGTCCCCTGTATGGATATATTTATGTCCAAGTTTCTTAACTTTTTATAACAGTGCTTGGATTCTAATCCATAATGATCTCATTTCAACTTAATTATCTCTCTATCTCTAAATAAGGCCTATCTTAAAATAAGATCATATTTTTAAAGAACTAATGAGTTAAGACTTGACCATATAAAATGTTTGGGTGAGTGAGTATATAATTCAACTAATAAAAATATTATCTAGGAAAAGTTTTACATCAAGTAAAATGCTAATGCATGACCTTTTTGCCTAACAAAATTATCATCAAGATCGAAGGCTAAAAACATTTTCAGACTAGTGACACTTGTGAGAAATAATCATTAACAAGCACAAGGCCAATATATAAATATAAATTATGTTAGAAAATAAACCTTAAACAGTTTTGTTTACAATAGAATTAAATATAAGACTGTCATCATTTTCATGTAATGTAAATTTTCTCCAAGAATAACATAGAATCTAAAATCAAATTATTGAAATGTGTAAAACTTTAATAAGCTACTTATTGAAGAATGGCTGTTGATTTCAGAATTTTAATCTGAGTTTAGTTTTGTATGGACAGATATGTATAAATTGTGCATGATTTTTTTTTATAAATAGAACACAAATAACCCCCTCTCCCAATAACACTTCTATAATTTAAAAATTATACTCTCTAGGTTGGCCACATAGTAGATTCCAAGAAATGGAATAATGAAGTGGTATTTATACTATGTTTATTCAGTCTGATATAAATCTAAAGCATTAATTGAAAATAAATTTAAAAGTACTTATTAAATACGGTAAAACTTGTGCACCTCAGGAAATTACAGAATATTGGAATTACTAAACAAACGTACAGAGCTCACTGCTTATGCTTATCAATGTCACTTCCTCATGACAGTCACTGAATAAATCTATTGATCCCGGCGAGGACATCTTTAAAAAGCAAATGACCATTTTGGAGGCTAAAAGATACAGTACAAAGAAAGACAATGTTTATAAGAGACGTGAAATAGGCTGTAATTTCTTCTGTGTTTGCCTCATCTCTCATGATTTGAGAACCGTTTACTCAATAATGCCACTAAAGCAAAATTAGCTTTATAAAAGTATCTCTATAAACGTAAAGCTACCAGAATTTATCACCACAATTTATTAGAACGTGGTGAGATTTAGTACTTTATAAAATAGGGTGTTCCAACAGTAATGGTTGGTACAGCAATAAAACTTACACAGTCTGCTGCAAGGACTAATATTAACTGAGAGGAGGTAACTTTCTTTTAAATTAGACATTATGACACAAGTTTGTTTTCATTTCATACAGTCTAATCAATAGTTTAGTTATGTATGTGGACTATAATATTTTATCACGCTAAGCAATCAATCAAATCTGGATTTCGTTCTCATTAGTCAACGCCGATAGACTAACTTTACCAGTATCTGAAACGCTCAGACATGCACTGCAGGGTCACGGGGCACTTTCTGAAAACTGGACATGAGGAGAGTTCACCACTGCGTGAGAGCCGTGCCCTGGGCTCACACAGATCTCGAAGGGAGCAGCCTGCCTCACATTGGGGTTCTACCGTGCAGCCCACGGCTCCTGGACTGCAAACCTGCAGCTGTACTGGATGCTGTCAGCATTCGCCACACAGTGCTGAGTATTCGTGTATCTAAATAGAACATGTGTGGTGAAAATACAGTATAAAAAGAGTTAAAAACGGTCTCCCTGTGTAGGACAGTCACCGTGAATGGAGCTAGCAGGACCGAATCTTGCTCTGGGTGAGCTGGCAAGCGTGAGTCAGGGAGAAGGCCCTGGACATAGCTGTACATTACTGCAGACTTTGTAAGCACTTAGACCACATTAAATGTATTATAATGTTTTCCTATGTTTAATAACAAGGTAATCTTAGCCTATTGTAATGTAGCATTTAAAAATTATCTAGGTTTCTTTTTTTTTTTTTTTTTTTTTGGTTCTGGTTTTTTTGTTTGTTTGTAAACACA
>NW_006203524.1:406640-407944 GCF_000334495.1 Tupaia belangeri chinensis | reverse complement strand
GTGATTATGGTATTGGCTGTCTTCCCTTGGAGGTGCTTTCTGACTTTCCCCCTCTCTTTCTGTCTCTCTCTGGTGAACATACTCACCCTACAGAAATTTTTTTTAAAAAAGAAAATATTGGATAACATATATATCAACCTGGGTTTCTGAATCTTATTTTGCCCCAATTCTGTAGCATCTGTAGTCAATTCCAGATATTTTTTGTCCAGGCTTACAGTTGCCTTAAACAAAGCCTTAGATTCCAGAAGTGTTTATCCATATCTTTTGTCTATCTGCTGTACCACTTATGTTCTGGGTACTGTTTCCCACTACTCCAGTTTTTTTTTTTTTTTTTTTTTTGGTATAGGTTATATGTGTTCACTGGAAAGAGGAAGAGAGAGAAAGAGGAGAGAGAGAGAGGCAAAATGAAAAAATAACCGGCCCAAGAAGGCTGGCCACGCCACGATCCCTTCTCCATCCTGTCCTTGTCCTAGGAGCTTGGGCACGCATGTGCACACTGTGTTTTTCAATCTGCTGAGTCCGGCACTTGAACCTGTAGTCAGCCACATGGGATCCAGCTGCCTTGCCTTCCAGCGTCTGCTGGCCCAGCCTGTTATAACTTTTATACCTATGAAATTTAGTTTTTTAAATTTTTTCATATTTTGCGATAACACTTATCTTAAAACACAGAGACATTGTAAGGGGTAGAAAATATTTTCTTTCTATTCACATTCTGTAAGGTTTTTTCCTATTTTTGGAACTTCTCCTCTTCTACTTTAAACATTTGTGTTGAAAACTAAGGCATAAAGGGAACCAGCAGTTAGCATAATGGCTATGTCGCTGGACTCCCATGTAGTCGACGGCGGTTCGCGTCCTGGACCCGGTAGCTTAAAACTCACGCCGGGCGCGTGTGCGTGTGTGCCCAAGATCCTGAGAGGAGAATGGAGGAGAAAGGATTGCAGCGTGACCATCCCCCCTGGGGGGTGATTTCTCGCTTTCTCTCTCTATGTCTCTCTCTGTCTGTCTGGCGAGCGCACGTGCCCTATAGCGAAAACCTCTCCAAAAAAAAAAAAACAAAAAACAAAAAAAAAAACTAAGGCATAAATAAATAAAACTAATGCATGTTTACCTAGTCCTACCCAGAGCCGGCATCATGCATGTCACTGCCTGTCCCTCCACAGACTGTCTCACTAGGCAGGCATCCTGGACAGGACAGTGTGAAAGTAAACCAAGAAAACACTGCAGCCCAGGGGTGCGCTCACAGGAGAAGGGTGAGGCACAGTGAGGGAGCATTTTTCTTTTTTTTTTTTTTTTGGAGAGGTTTT
>NW_006203524.1:348252-406174 GCF_000334495.1 Tupaia belangeri chinensis | reverse complement strand
TTGGAGAGGTTTTCGCTATAGGGCACGTGCGCTCGCCAGACAGACAGAGAGAGACATAGAGAGAGAAAGCGAGAAATCACCCCCCAGGGGGGATGGTCACGCCGCAATCCCTTCTCCTCCATTCTCCTCTCGGGATCTTGGGCACGCACGCACACGCGCCCGGCGTGAGATTTAAGCCACCGGGTCCGAGACGCGAACCACGGTCGACTACGTGGGAGTCCAGCGACATAGCCATTACGCTAACTGCTGGTTCCCAAGGGAGCATTTTCTTCATAGGTAACAGGCAACACTCGAAAACAATAACAAAATATAGTGTAATAAATACATGCCACAGTGACCAGGCACTTAGGACAATTATCAATAGTATACGCTGTCCGAAATTGGTCATGAGGCGTCACAGTCGGGTTGTTTACTCCGCAGTGGTGTAGACAGGTGGGCAGCGCACTGCACCCTGGCATGGTGGGCCACACTCACCCGCGGTGGGCATCTTCCAGCTCCCTCACAACCCCATGGGGCACTTCGCCGTGTGTGGTTGTCGCTGGTGAGGAGACCGCTATGCGGTGTGTGACAGTACGTTGTATTTCAGAACATAGTGCCCTACACTCTTCTACATGATTTCTCAGCAACATCTGACTCCGTTTTTATTGTTCTTAAAATATTTTCCCCTAAGATTTTCGAGAAACCGTCCTCTCTTGAATTTTCTCCCATCTCACGAGCCAGGCCTTTTCAATTCACGGTCCTGCTTTGTCCTCTTCTTCCTATTCTCTAAATATTTGCATGACCTTGGGCTTAAAGTAATGATTCTGAAACTGTATGATATCGGCAAAGTTTCCAGAAAGAAAAAAGAAAAAGAAATTGAGAGACATCTTCTTTGTTTATACCCATTCATCTGGGGGTTCTCATCCTGGATCATGACTTTAATATCTAAATGTTCAATTCCAAACGTATGTCCACTTCACTAATATCTACCTTGAATCCAAGTTTATACTACTGCTATTTATAGGTAGCTGGTCAGCATGGCAAGTTAGTTTGTCACAATAAAAACTTTAATAAAATAGCCCCTGTATTTTTTTCTTCAGTAATCCCCTACTCACAGAACAGGACTGGAATCATCATAGCTTAAGTTTTACTGAACTTTAACTTAAGTTAAACTTAAAACCTTAAGTTTTACTCCAGGTTCATCTTCTCAAAAGACAATGTGAAGAGCTAGGCAGATCTGTTTTCTCATAAACTGTTCAAAAATGCTTTTATTGATTCATTTATTTGTGAGTAACAGAGTGAGAGAGCAAGGGAAGATTAGGATGCTCCTGCCTCGGCCTCCCAGCCAGCCAGAACTGTGGGTGTACCCCTGTGCCCACCCGGTTTAGGCTGGTCTGTGACCTTGACCTCACAGTGACATCTCAACACCATGTCCCACTGTGGCTGAGCCCTCGAAACATTTTAAAATAGCAATTTAAAGTCCTAGGAAATGGGGTTGACCGGTGTGGTGGTGGTAAAGGTGGCTGGATCCCATGTGGCCAGTAGTGAGGTCCGAGTCCTGACCCCAGTGATTTGAAAAACACCCTTGGCATGTGTGTGTGAGTGCCCCAAATCCTGAAAGAAGGGAGAAACGGAGAAGAGCCTGTAGCCTGATAATCCCCCATGCAGATGCTTTCTCGCTTTCCCTCTCCTTTTCTCTCATTCTCTGTCTCTCTCCAGTAAGTGCGTATGTGCCCTTTCAAAAGTTAAAAAAAAAATAATAAAAAAAATAAAGTCTTAGGTAATGACTGAAAAAAACTACAGCAAATACAGAAACATTTGTTCAATAAAATCTACTAAAACTCAATAGAAGGGCAAGAAGGTGGTGTGATGGTTAAATTACTGGACTCCCACATGGCTGACTGTGGTTCAAATCCCAGACCTGGTGGCTTGCTTTAGCACTTCTCTCTCTGGTAAGCACTCATTCCCTGTAACAAAATTCAAAAAATAATAATTATAAATTAAATAAAATAAATAGTTATTTAAAAATAAGTTAAAAAATCAGTAGGAAAAGAGAGTTTGTACCATGTGAGCCATAAACCACTTCCTTCCCCTCCTCTTTGATCAGTGACAGAAACTCCCCATGTTGGGGCAGCCAGTGAAGAGTGAACTCCGGCTACATTTTCTTTGCTTTAAAAATCCTTCCTAAGGGCTGAGGAGAGCCACACCTACATGCCCTCGACCTTCCTGCACAGGTCCCCTTGCCTCAGTAACTGTGGCTTACCTCCCTGCTCTGATGTGGCGTGACATCACAGCCTCCTGAGTGACCTCCACAGGCCATGGTAAGGTGAAGCTTGAACCCTTCTGCTGACTCCAAGTTCTAAACAAGGCCTTCTCTTTCAGCCAATAACAAATTACAAATGACAACAACCAAAAAGCCCTTTAAATCTACCTGATCAGAATGGCCACCTTTCTCCCACTTTAATATAGCTCCCACCTTGGGACCAGTAGTTGGCATAATGGCTATGTTGTTGGACTCCCATGTAGTCAACGGCGGTTCGAGTCCTGGACCCGGTGGCTTAAACTCATGCCTGGCGTGTGTGCATGGGTACCCAGGATCCCGAAAGGAGAATGGAGGAGAAGGGATTACAGGGTGGCCATCCCCCTAGGAGGGTGATTTCTTGCTTTCTGTCTCTCTGACTTTGTGACAAGTGCGCACGCCCTCTCCCCACACACAAAAATAATAATAATAATAATACATCTCCCCCCTTGTCATGCCAAATCAATGGATTTCCTCTAGGTATTGGTGGACTTCCTCTAGGTATTGATGGACTTCCTCTAGGTATTGATGGACTACCTCTAAGTTTTTATGGACTACTTCTAAGTAGTCATGGACTTCCTGTAAGTATTCATGGACTACCTCTAGGTATTCATGGACTTCCTCTAGGTATTCATGGACTTCCCCTAGGTATTCATGGACTACCTCTAAGTATTTATGGACTACTTCTAAGTATTCACGGACTTCCTCTAGGTTGTCATGGATGACCTTGATGACCTTTAGGTATTCATGGACTACCTCTAGGTATTCATGGACTACCTCTAGGTATTCATGGAATTCCTCTAGGTATTCATGGACTTCCTCTAGGTATTCATGGACTACCTCTAAGTATTCATGGACTACCTCTAGGTATTCATGGACTTCCTCTAGGTATTCATGGATGACCTCTAGGTATTCATGGACTACCTCTAGGTATTCATGGAATTCCTCTAGGTATTCATGGACTTCCTCTAGGTATTCATGGACTACCTCTAAGTAATTATGGACTACCTCTAAGTATTCATGGACTTCCTCTAGGTATTCATGGATGACCTCTAGGTATTGCGTGAGTTCATTACAACTTGATCGCTGCTGAATCCAGCCACATGGGAAACATATTCTCAAGGCTTTTAGAAATTATGCTTCCCTAGGCCGGGGTCACTCAAATCAGGTCAGTATAAACATCCGTCAATATTTTACAGCTTGTTTTTGTTTGTTTGTTTTTCTGTTGACACCGAGAACACAGGGCTCCTTTTCCACTCAGCTCTTAGTAAAGGGTAGTGGTATTTTCTCATGTGAAAAAGGATGTAGTATTTTTCCTCCCACCCTTCAGCCACCTGCTGCAGAGAACAAGTTCCTGGTGAGAACAGAGAAGAAAGCCTACCTTTTCCCCTCCGTCCCCACTCAGGATGGAGAGTGACTGACGGGGCCATGCAGACAACACAAGCTGGTAAAGAGGCTGTCTCCCATGGCCTGGGCTGGGAAGAAACAGCAAGAAAAGGCCAGTAGTTTACTAACTCTCCTTGTGATGTTTTACTGGTCTGTAGTTAATTTCTCTGCTGTGAGTGAGTTTTACTGTTATTACAGTACCCTACAAGGGTAAAATATAACCCCCAACCATTACAATAAAGCCAATTAGTGATCTAGTATGAATGTAGTTCCCTAAAAAGAAGGTGGGAAGTTTGAGACTCTCCCACTTGTTTGTCTAAGCCAAAATTAACATATGTTAGGTCAAATTAGTATAAGCCAAAGTAGCATCAGTAACATATGAAAACTAAGTTAGTTTAAGGCTAGTTTTATGTAAATACCCCTTGTTAAAGCTACAGGCCAAAGTTAGCTCTGCTAGGCAAAGTCAGCACATTCACCCAGAGATAAAACAGAAGAACTCACTAATTGACAGAGTCAGCAAATAAAACAAAAACCCATGTTTTTTTTTAAGAAAGGAAAAGCCTGACTGGCGACTGACAGGATGAACAAACCTGAGGGTTCCAGAGAAAGATTAACCACCTTGGGACTCACCCTCTATTGTTGTAATGTATGGATAGTCCATATATTAACTGTGTCTTTACTTAGCAAGACAAGATTTCTATCTAGGTCTTTGCAACCAGCAATGTTATCGCCCTGGCCCGGGACTGAAGCTATCAAACATCCTGCAAGTCCCCTCTTCAAAAGGCCCTTCCCAGTAATCAAGATCTAAGAAGAAGATACAACAGACAAATGGACTTCCTCATCCTAAAAACTGTGATTTTACCTGATCTGACAAGACAAATAGCATGTTTTATAATTATTGCTTCCATGCTTTGTATACCCTGTTCCTTAGAGTAAATCTTTTACTGCCCCTCACCCATTTACTTGTATGTATCACATTTAGAATAAAAAGGCACGGTGATTCCTAGCAGTTGTCACTCCTCAGAGAGCGATCTTTGAGGGGTGTCTGGCAAAGGACGTGCAGGAAAAGGCACCAAGACCTCTGTCTTCTGTTCACCTTCGCCGCCTCTGTCGAGTCAACCCACCCCCACCGAGGCTGGACCCTGGCAGGTGACCTCGAGCATTGTGCACTAAGAACAGGGGCCCCTGTCACTTGTTCCTTAGCTTTTTCAAGGGATGGGCATTTCGTGTCGGGAGAGACAAGTCAGGAAGACGAGAGCCTGACCCAACTGCCATGTCCTGAACTGCCCAGTGCCCAGCTCCTAAGCAGAGGTTTCGCTCAAAGAGAAATGCACCACTTTTTCTACTTCCAGGCCAGAACTATAGTTCAGAAATTTGACCCATAAAGAGAGACAGGCTATAAAACAGAGTCCTAAGGCTCTTGTCAATGAAGATTCTTATTTTGAACAGAGTTGGGAAAAGTTTAAATCTAAAGGTTCTCTAAAATAGTCACAATGTCGTGACGAAAAGTAACTAAGAGGAGACCAGAATCTCATCAGAGATACACGCTCCACCACTGGCCACCTCCTTGAGCAGAGACAATCAGGGAAAGGGACGGCCAAGAAGAGAGGTCCTGGGATCAGGACATATTTCAAACCCGAGCTGAAAAACTATTCCCGGACAGGAGCCAGGATTTAAACGGAGTTGTCTGTGAAGCAGTGTGTGCCCCAGGGCATGGCGGACAATAATAGTGGAGCGGGCCTGGGACATTCTCATTTCCTGTGACCATGCACATTCAAGTCTGTGCCTTCAGGGGATAACTCAGAGGAGACTTCACATAGTGGGGCAGGGGAGGGGCACGAGTTGAAAACACATATTAAAAAAACAATTCAGGAAGGGACCAGCAGTTAGCATAATGACTATGTTGCTGGACTCCCACATAGTCCACCGCAGTTCGGGTCCTGGACCCAGTGGCTTAAACTCACGCCGGGCATGTGTGCGTGCGTGCCCAAGATCCCGAGAGGAGAATGGAGGAGAAGGGATTGCGGCGTGGCCATTCCCTCTGGGGGGTGATTTCTCGCTTTCTGTCCCTCTGTCTCTCTGTCTGTCTGGCGAGTGCACGTGCCCTATAGCAAAAACCTCTCAAAAAAAAACCAAAAAACAATTCAGTCCATCATCAAATACTAAGCATAAGCAATGATAAAACCTGAAGGTGGGAGGGGGCAATGGAGTACACAGGTTGTGGCGATGGGAGGGGTCTTAAAAACAGCGCTGGGAAAATGTGCATTCCAGAAACTGTGTGGATGCTGAGATGTTTTTGCACCAAAATAAACTCTTCTTCATTATGTTTTCCATAATCTTTTTGAAGTCTCATTACCTATAATCTAAACTTTCCATTTCTCAACAACAAAAAAAGGTAAGACGTGGAAAGGAAGATAAATCTGATCTGCAGAAGGGCAGAGTGGGGGAAGAAGACAAGAGAAATGGCTTGTGACAATGACCGAATGTCAGATTGAACAGACTTGAAAGGAATCGCTATGTATGTGTTCAAAGAAAATCATATTTAAATAATTAAATGAAGGTCTGATAAATTGTTTCATCAAATGGAGAATATCAATAAAGGTCTAGAAATTATGAAGTAATTAAATGAAAATTCTGGGTTGAGAATTACAATAACTGAATGGAAAGAAATCACAAGAAGGGCTCCTCAGACAGTTTAAACTGGCAGCCAAAAAGAATTAGTGACGTTAAAGATAGCAGAGATTATCAAATCGTGAAAACAAGACAAGAGAACGAAGTACAACGAACAGAGCTTCTAGTGAGAAACCATTCAGGACACAGACATTGTGTCCTGAGAATACTAGCAGGAGATGAGAGAGACAGGAGCAGAGAACACAGTTTTAAAAATAATGCCTAAAAATCTTTCCGAAAGTGTTTGAAAGACAATAACCCGAATATCCAGGAAGCTCCGGACAAATACAGAGATCTGCATCCACACATAACATGGCAAAGACGATAAAAACCGAAGACGGAGAAAAACCTCTAAAGCAGCCAGAGAAGAGCGACTCATCACTTGCCAGGAAGCCCTGTAAGAGGAGTGGTGGGCTTCTCGTCGGAAACAAGGGCAGACAAAAGGCAATACAGACCAGATCTACAGTCAGAAAAAGAAAAACACCAACCAAGAATTCGATACCTGGTAAAATATCTTTTTAAAATTATGCAAACTAAAAGTATGCACAGATATATAAAGGGTAAAGTTAGCAGCCAGGAGGTGGCATGGGGTTTAAGGCACTGGATTCCCACATGGTCGACCACAGTTCAAGACTCAGACCTGGTGGCTTAGAAAATCATGCCAGCTATGTGTGCATGCCCAAAATCCCAGAAACAGAGTGGAGGAGAAGAGATTGTGACTTGGTCTTCTCCGCTGGGGGTGGGGTGATCTCACTTCCTTTCTCTCTGTATCTCTGTCTCTTGCTGGAGAGAGCACATGACATCCCAAAAGGAATGTCTTTGGACTAAAATTAAATGCCTTATAGAGTAATTGAAACTCATACAAATAAAACAAAGATGCTAGTAAAAGTAGTTGTATAATTATAAAAGAATAAATATAAATTTCTTTTTTTCCCTTAACTTATTTATTTATTTTTTTTTGAGAGGTTTTCACTTTAGGGCGCATGCGCTTGCCAGACAGACAGAGAGAGACAGAGAGACAGAAAGCGAGAAATCACCCCCCAGGGGGGATGGTCACACCGCAATCCCTTCTCCTCCATTCTCCTCTCAGGATCTTGGGCACGCACGCACACGCGCCCGGTGTGAGTTCTAAGCCACCGGGTCCAGGATGCGAACCGCGGTCGACTACGTGGGAATCCAGCGACATAGCCATTATGCTAACTGCTGGTTCCCTCGTTTGTTTGTCTTAAGAGAGATTTTTTTGCTCTACGACACGTGTGCTTGCCTGAGAGGCAGAGAGAGACACAGAGACAAAAAAGCGAGAAATTACCCCCCAGGGAGGATGGCCACACTGCAATACCCTCTCCTCCATTATCCTCTTGAAATTTGGGGCACACATGCCCACAGGACAGGTATGAGTTTTAAACCACTGAGTCTAGGACTTGAACTGGGGTCAACTACATGGGAACCCAGTGATGTAAACATTACGCCATCTGCTGGGCCCCAGATAGTATCTTGATTCTACAGAAACCACTGAGGAAAATGAGAAATGATTAGTAATATAAACTACAGTTAGTAATATAAATAATAATTAGTAATATAAATAAACTATAAATTTTTACTTTCACTGCTTTCCCCCCTCAATGTATTTAATTATATGTTGGATTGTCAGGAAAATCATGATACATTTTTGCACAGAAAAACGTGTAAAAATATGTCCTGATTTCACGACAATCTAATACCAGTGTAACAATGCATTTTCGTTAATAAACCTACAGACGTAATATTGATCATAGAATTACCACGAAATCGAGAGTAGGGAGAGCTGCACAGGGCCGGTGCTTCCTCATTCACTGGGATTGAACTGTATAACCTGAAGTACATTCTCAGAGGCTGAGGTATATGTTGTAAACACGAGGGCGAGCATTAAGAAAATAATACGGGTAATTTACAGAAATTAAAATATTATATTAGAAACTTTTCAATGAATGCAAAATAAAATAGCAAAGGATGAATAGAAGAATAATATAAATATTAGGCTTATAGAAAAAAACAAGTAAAGAACCAGCAGATGGCATAATGATTACGTCACTGGACTGCCACGTAGTCAATTGCGTTTCGAGTCCTGGACCCGGTGGCTTAAATCTCACACCAGATGTGTATACATGCATGCCCAAAATCCCGAGAGGAGAATGGAGGAGAAGGGATTGCAGCCTGGCCATCCTCCCTGGGGAGTGATTTCTCACTTTCTGTCTCTCTGTGTCTCCAGTGAGCCCATGCCCAGCATAGCAAAAATCTCTCTTAAAAAAAAAAAAAAAACTAAAAAAAAAAACCACACACACACACAAATAAAATGACAGATATACATTTGAATATATAAATAACATTAAATATACATTAGTTAAACATCTAAGCAAAAGGAAGATTGTCAGTTTGGATAAAAAACTAGATCCCCATGCATGCTTTCTATAATAGGCATACTTCAGACTCAAAGGTTGAAAGCAAAAGGATAGAAAAAAGTTATATTGAACAAAGAGCAACCAAAGAAAGCTTGAGTTGCTATATTAATGTTAAACAAAATAGTCTTGAAAAGAAAAATATGTTATTAAAGACCAAGAGGGACTTATTTTATTTTATTTTATTTTGTACTTTGGGGCACGTAAGCTCACTGAAGAGAATTAAAGACACAGACAATGAGAGGGAAAGTGAGAAATCATTCCCCAGGGCGGATGGCCACAGTGAAATCTATTCTCCTTCTGGGATTTTGGGCATGTAAGTGCATGTTCCCGGGACCAGCAGTTGGTGTAATGTTCCCAGTGTGATTTTCAAGGGGCTGGGTCTGGGACACAAACTGCCTTTGGCTAAGTGGAAATCCAACACCTCAACCACTATCCCACCTGCTGGCCCTCAAGAGGGAGTCTGAAATGGGAAAAGGGTCAATTCATCAAGAACATAAAATAATTAAAAACCCTACCTGCATCTAATCACAGAGCACCAATCTACTTGAAACAAAAACTTACAGGACTTGTTGGAGAAATAGATAATTTAATGCAAGGAGTCTTTAAAAACTCAGGGAAAGTGTTTATTTTTTAAAAACTATGCATGCATTTTAAAAATTTGTACCAAAAAACTTGTATGTTAAAATTCACTTTTTATAAACTTTTTTATTTTATTTATTTATAGACAGAGAGAGACATAGAGACAGAAAGCGAAAATCACCCCCCAGGGGGGATGGTCATGCCGCAATCCCTTCTCCTCCAGTCTCCTCCCGGGATCTTGGGCACGCACGCACACGCGCCCAGCGTGAGTTTTAAGCCACCGGGTCCGGGACACAAACCGCGGTCGACTACGTGGGAGTCCAGCGACATAGCCATTACGCTAACTGCTGGTTCCCACTTTTTATAAACTTTTTGAAGTCCCTCCTATTCATTGTAGATGCCAATATGCTAGATAGGGTCCCAAGATTCTTTAACTTTCTTTGTCCTGACCAAGAAACACAGGGCATCTTGATTTGTCTGTGACTGGATTAGATACAGGGTTTCCTCCGAAGGCTTAGTACCAGTTGAGTATCTAAAGAGTTCTCTGGCTCTGAGAAGGTTGTTTAGGTTGTTGTCCAGAACACTGACATAAGCCAACACGTAGCTAGACACCTAGAAACTAGTCCTACCATGACCAAGTTCCTTAATTCTTCCATAAACTCCTTATCCTGGCCCTCTCGTTGTGGGCATGCCAGAACAAAACACCTCTTCTCTCCCTGTTTCTGTGAGATTGCTGTAGTCCTCCCTAAGTTCCCACAATGAATGCCTTGGGTTGGGCTGACAACCTAGCAAGCATTTATTGCGTCTTTCCTTGGAATCCCAATTTATCTCATATTGTATGTTTGTGAAAATCGCTTGTGGGAACTCCTCTGCCACTAATTTTGCAGCAACTCCAGCTACACGATCAAACAGCCTCCTACGTTTAATAATGAACAGTTAGACAGAAAGGCAACACAAATACAGAAGTCGAAACCATATTGTAAGCCATGCAGGCCTAACAGACATCTATAGAACAATCCACCCAACAACAGCATAGCACACTGAATTACACAAAATTACTAGTGTAATTTCCTCATATAATAGGAATTGTTTAACTAGCAATTCCACTAGTAGTTCTAAATCCAAAAAAAATAAAAGCTTATGGTCACACAATAACTTGTACACCAATGTTCCTAGTGTCATTATTTATAGTAGGCAAAAGGTACAATTAACTCTCATACCAACCATCGGGATAAGGGACAAACAAAAATATGGTATATCCATACAGTGCAATGATTTTTTTGAGGCCACAAAAGGAATGAAGTACTGGGGAACCAGCAGTTAGCGTAATGGCTATGTCGCTGGACTCCCACGTAGTCGACCGCGGTTCGTGTCCCGGACCCGGTGGCTTAAAACTCACGCCGGGTGCGTGTGTGTGCGTGCCCAAGATCCCGAGAGGAGAATGGAGAAGAAGAGATTGCGGTGCGACCATCCCCCCTGGGGGGTGATTTCTCGCTTTCTGTCTCTCTGTCTCTGTCTGTCTGGCGAGCGCACACGCCCTACAGTGAAAATCTCTCCAAAAAAAGAAAAAAGGGATGAAGTACTGATATATACTACATCATAGAATAAAAAAAAGTCACACAAGACCACATTTCATACAATTAAGTGTCCAGACTGTCCTGTCCCTAGGAGGGAATTGCCGGTAGCTGGGGCTGGATAGCTTTGGCTGCCGAGAACCAAAAGGGGCAGTGCATCTCTAAGGGGTGACAGAAAGACCCTAAAAGCGATTGTGGTGAAGGTGGTTCAACTCCATTAGCTCACTGAAAACCACCGAGATATACACTTAAATCGATGAAGCGTATGGTATATGAATCATATCTCAATAAAAGAGTTAAATACTATTTACCCAGGACTCCTCTCCACGACTAATCCTCTAGGAAGTTTCTTTGACCCATCCCAAAACCAATATCCTCCATAATAACACTTTCCTATATTTCCGCACATATCTTGGTCAAACCTACTGTATTCCGGATTGCTGACATATTCATATTGATGTCTCTGTTTTTCTTCATGTTACCTTATTTCCTAATGTATATTCTTCCTACAGAAGCCAGAGTTGGGTTCTTATGATGAAAACCAGACCTGCCCCTCCTCTATTCAAAACCGTGGCGTAGCTCCCTGCACTGTTCAGAATGGTGCATCTTCCCAGCATGGTCTGGAACACGGGCTGTGGTTCTGGCTTCTCCTGTACTGACCTCAACCTCAGATTGAATCACAGTGGTTCTTTGCCATTTCTTAAACATATTGATTTTATTAAACACACAGGCTGATTACAGCGTGGTTCTTCTGCCTTCATGCTCTTTAGCGAGAGCCCTGTGGGTGTTGCCCATGACATTATTTCGCTTTCCAGAATGAGTTCTCTCTTCAGAGACTTAATCCCTAATCATTTTCCTACTTCTGTCCACCCCACAGAAATTTGCTACACCCTTTACAGTACTCAGTGTATTTAAATAACCCATTTAAAAAAAATTCCATTCCACTCGCCATTTTCTTCCGCTTTACCTGTTTTGATTTTCCTCTCATCATGGGTATCTGCTTTGCTATTTGGTGAATACTTCACCAAAATATAAGCTCCACTAGTCCATGAATTTATAGCCGGGTTTATATTAGCACCTTCAGCGATTGAACACTCCCTAAACTATTAGAGATGTTCAATAGCTATTAAATAGAACTTGAGATATTTCACTAAATATAACGTCTTCTAGGTTCATTCATGCTGTCACAAATGACCAAATCTCTTTCTTTTTTAAGACTGAATAATATTATATATAAATACCACTTTCTTTGTCCATTCACCCCTTTAAAAACACTTCAGTTGTTTTCATAGTTTGGTCATTGTGAGCAATTCTGCAATGAAAATGGGAGTGCAGATATCTTTAGGAGGTAGTGATTTTCTTTCCCTTGAGTATATACCCAGAAACGGACTGCTGGGTCAAAGGATAGTTTTATTTTTCATTTCTTTAGGGACAACCATACTGATTTGCACACCAGCTACACCAGGCAACACTCCCACCAATAGGATAAACAGTTCCCTTTTCTCCACACGCTTGCTGACACTTGTTATCGTTTGTTTTTTTTTTGATAAAAGTTATCATCCTAACAGATATGAGGTGATAATAACCGTACTGTGGTTTTGGTGTTGAACATCTTCTTGTATACTTACGAGCCATTTTTCACATCTTCTTTAGAGAAATGTATGTTCAAATATTTTTCTCATTTTTTAATTTTTTTTTCTACTGTTGATACTGTGTTCAGTGAATTCCTTACATTATTTAAATAATAACTCCTTACCAAGCATATCATTCACAAATATTGCCCCTCAATCCATAAGCAGACTTCTCATTTTGTTGTTGGTTTTTCGCTTGTTTATGTATCTATTTTTCATGCAAAACATGTCTAGTTTGATGTAATCTCACTGGCTTATGATTTTTGTTGCCTGTCCATTTGATGTACCACCCAAAGAAGTCATTGCCAATAACCATGCCAGTGAGCTTTTGCTTTAGTATTTTTCTAGAAGTTTTATGATTTCAGGTATTAGCTTAGGTTTTACTCCATTTTTAGTTGATTTTTCGTGTGTGTGATAAGGGTTCAATGTCATTTTTTGCACGTAGATACCCAGTTTTCCCAACACCATTTACTGAAGACACTCTTTTAACCCCTAAGTGCATTACTGGTGCTCCCCCGCATAAAATGATCTAATTTTAGAAGGAAGCCTCTAATTTTGTTACTCAAAAGTTTCTACTGCTCGGATATTAAATGTGACTTTCTAGGTAAATTTATATAAAATGTGGTAAAATTCTCCCCTTGCCTCCCAGCTGACTACACCGGTTAGATTTGAGTGAGGATATATAAAGAAGTCAAGTATTTCATAAATTTTTGTGGTAACTCCTGATAGGGTGGGCAGTGAACTGTATTACAGTAGAGATCATTTAATTTGTTAAAAACAAAAATTAAAAACAAAACAAAACAAACTTTTCAGGGGCGAAATGGTGGCAAAGTTTGGTTCCTGGCTCATCTGGGGACTCCCCTCAGTACACTGGGCATGCACTGCCCATGTCTAGTCTAGATGAAAGCAGGGGATGACTGAGGCCTCCAGACCCGGTTGGGTGTCAGCTGCTGTCATAGTGGTTAAAGCTGCTAGATCCCACAGGGTTGACTGAAAGGTTCAAGTCCTGGAGCTTTAAAAACATCCTGGGCATGTGTGTGTGCATGCTCCAAAAGGAGAAATGAAGAACCGTGGCATGGCCATCCCCAATGAGGGTGTATTTCTCTCTGTCTCTTTCTTTCTGTTTCTCTCTGGTGAGTGCATAGGCACTCTAACAAACTGAATAAAGAAAAAAAAAATCTTGGGGCCTGCAGGTGGCATGGTGGTTGAGGGCTCTGGACTCCCACATGGCTGACTGTGGTTTGAGTCCTGGACCTGACAGCTTGCTTTCTCACTTTCCCTTTCCCTCTCTCTCTCTCTCTCTGTCTCTCTAGTCAAATTAAAATTAATTAATTAATTAATTTTAATTAAATATTTATTTGTTTTTTTAATAGATTTTTGCTATAGGGCACATGTGCTCGCCAGAAAGACAGAGAGAGACAGAAAGCGAGAAATCACTCCCCTCCAGGGGGATGACCACACCACAATACCTTCTCTTCCATTCTCCTCTTGGGATCTTGGGCATGCACGCACACGCGCCCGGCGTGAGTTTTAAGCCACCGGGTCCGAGACGCGAACCGCGGTCGACTATGTGAGAGTCCAGCAACGTAGCTATTATGCTAATTGCTGGTCCATGTTAAATACTTAATTTTAAAAAAGAAAATAGAAATCCCTGTTTGAGAGTGGTGTCTTTCTGTCTCTGTCTCTCTATATCTGACTTTTAAAATCAAATCACATATATAAGGTGGTACTTGCTAAAATAACACAATTGAGAGAAGCATTTCTTCAGATATTCCCAGGCAGGAGGTACTTTACTATAAAAGCAGATGATAGATAAATTTATTATTCAGTCATTGAGCAAATTACTATGTTTACAATATTTTTTTTGCATTTAAAAGATAGTAAATGGTGATCCAACTGGTAGAGTGGTGGTTAAGGTGATTGGATCTCATATGGCTGACCACATGGTTCAAGTCCTAGACCTGGTCACTTGAAAAACACACCAGGCTTGTGTGCATATGTGCCAAAAATTCCAAAGGGAGAGATGAAAGAAAGGGATTGTGGTGTGGCCAGTCTCCAGGGGTTGCTTTCTTATTTCCTCTCTCTTTGTCTTTTTCTCTGCATCTCTCCAGTGAGCACACATGCCCTTATAGCAAATAAAAAAATTATAAAATAGGAAAATAAACGCTAAGGTGAAAGAGAACACTGACATGTACTGGCAGTAGTGGACTGCTTGATAACTACCACCGAATATTCAGGCCTAATCTGAATTTCTTAATAATACATAATTTGGATTTTCTATTTTTATTTTGTTTAATCACTAGAGGGCATATGCTCACCAGAATGAGAGAAACAGAACGCATCCCCTATCCCAATGCCATATGTTCATTCCACAATCCCTTTTCCATTTCTCAATCCTACTAGAATTTAGGGCATGTACATGAGCCCATATTTTTTTCCAAGCTTCCAAGACTGGGATTTGAACCGTCGTCGGCTATGTGGAATCTGGCTCCAATTCAGAGGGCTTAACCACTGCACTCTGAGGCCAGACCTGCATATTATTAAAGACATTTTATTTGGTATAACTCAATCTCTAATTTTTAAAATGTAATATATCTAATTTAATTATTTATTTATTTATTTATTTTTTTATTTATTTTGAGAGATTTTCACTGTAGGGTGCGTGCGCTCGCCAGACAGACAGAGAGAGACATAGAGACAGAAAGCGAGAAATCACCCCCCAGGGGGGATGGTCACGCCGCAATCCCTTCTCCTCCATTCTCCTCTCGGGATCTTGGGCACGCACGCACACGCGCCCGGCGTGAGTTTTAAGCCACCGGGTCCGGGACCCGAACCGTGGTCGACTACGTGGGAGTCCAGCGACATAGCCATTACGCTAACTGCTGGTTCCCAAAATGTAATATATATAATTTAGAAAGAAAAATCGCTTTCAAATTTGAAAGGCTGAATTACCGCCCAGAGTTCTTCAAATGCCAGAGAAATACCTGTGATAACTGGCATAAGGTGTTTGGGTTTCTATTTCAAAATTCCACCCTAGGTACACTTGGTACTAGTAGAAATTCTACCTGTTCTACATTTCATTTCTTTATAGCTTTCATCCTCACTAATTAGATAAGAATGAAACGATGTAAGTAAGGCAGTTTCTCAATGCTATCTTAATGTCATTCCAGCACATATTAAGCTACTGTCAAAAGATAAGCTTCTGTAACAAAGAAGAGTAGACAGCCTTCAGGAAATACACATTTGAGTTTGGAATACAATTTTCATTTTCAAAATTAAATTATCATGAAGAACAACCTGAATTAATTTAAGAGAACATGAAAAAAATCAGTGTTGTATTCCAAAAATATATCCCATATTTAAATTTTGTATTTATTATGAGTGTATATGTTTGAGTATATTGAAAGGAATAATAATTTGTTGTTAATTTATTTTTTAGAGAGAGTTTTTTAGTTATAGGGTGTATGAACTCTCCAGGGAGACAGAGAGACAGAAAATGAGAAATCATGCTGAGAGGGGATGGCCATGCTGCAATCCCTTCTCCATTCTCCTCTTGAGATTTGGGGAATGCACACACACACACCGGGTGTGCTTTAAACTGTCAGGTCTGGGACTTGAACCATGGTTGACTATGTGGAAGTCCAGCGATGTAAGCATTATACCATCTGCTGGTCCTGGAATAATATCATTTTAAATGACTATAGTTACAAACATGACGAGATAGCTTTTCTAAATGCATTAATTGTAGTTATATTGACAGCAGGTAAACTCTGCCATAGATGTCTCTGTGGAGACTATATTTTATAGGCTGTCAAATCTTTCTTTTACATTATTATTCCATAATCATAGATGCTTCTTCTTCTACAATGGGTTATTATTTTATTATTATTATTCATAAATCAATATTTTTGTACAAGATAGTGTGTTTACATAATGCAAAAGATAAAAACAAAAGGTCAATCAGAGAAATCTACCTCTGTCCTATAAATCTTTCTGTTAACTTTTCTTTTTTTTTTTTTTTTGAGAGGTTTTTGCTATAGGGCACGTGTGCTCACCAGAGACACAAAGAGAGACAGAAAGTGAGAAATCACCCCCCAGGGGGGATGGCCACCCCACAATCCCTTCTCCTCCATTCTCCTCTCGGGATCTTAGGCACGCATGCACACACGCCTGGCGTGAGTTTAAGCCACCGGGTCTGGGACTCGAACCCCGGTTGACTACATGGGAGTCCAGCGCCAAAGCCATTACGCTAACTCATCAGCTGCCTCTTTCGTAAACAAAGTGCAGCCTGTTTTGCACACTGTTTGTTCACACTCCTTGTGTGACAATTGCCCCTCAGTTTTCATTCCCTTTCAGTCTATGACAGCCGGGAGTGAGAGGCTGTCACGACGCAGATACCAAACTCGCCCAGCTTTCTGTACGGTGCAACATGAGCTCCTTTTACATTTGCATAAAATCATTATGATATGTTGTAACTGTTTACAGTTTAATGAGGAAACTGCTGTCTTGAACCACATGCTTTATTAATCATTTTGATGAACATATTGATGCATTTTAATTAAATTTCCACAAGACAATGACACTGGGGGGACAGCCACACAACACACTCAGAGTTCCAGTGGCTCTCGACCAGTCAGCAGGATAGCACAACAGTTTTGTAAATAAGCACTGAGACAGATAAGTACATTTATCTTGGAAGGAAAAAAAATCACTGTTTGAAAAAACATATCTGTGAGAATATCGAGTATGAGATTTACTGACATTTGTGAAAGGCTTTTACTTGTTCCACAATTGTGTGAGCTGGCTTTAAGAACTAAATATCTTATCTGCTTAGACTGCTCGGTGGAAATGCAAGGCTGATGAGCATCAAAATGAGCCCCTGACCTCCAGATGGATGAGATCATCTGGTCTCGATTGTATTTTATTTTTCTTGAAGAGGTTTTTTTTTTTTTTTTTTTTTTTTTTTTTTTTAGGGGGGCGCTCGCCAGACAGAGAGAGAGAGACACAGAGACAGAAAGCGAGAAATCCCCCGCCGGGGGGGTGGCCATGCCACAATCCCTTCTCCTCTGTTCTCCTCTTGGGATCATGGGCACGCACGCATACGCGCCCAGCGTGAGTTTAAGCCACTGGGTCTAGGACACGAACCATGGTCGACTACGTGGGAGTCCAGCAACATAACCATTACACAACTGCTGGTCCCTTTTGGAGAGGTTTTTGCTACAGGGCGCGAGCGTTCGCCAGACAGAGAGAGAGAGACAGAGAGATAGAAAGAGAGAAATCACCTCCCAGGGAGTATGGCCTTACCGCAATCCCTTCTCCTCCATTTTCCTCTCTTGGACACGCATGCCCCCGCGCCCGGTGTGAGTTTAAGCCACCGGGTCCGGGACTCGAACTGCAGTCAATTACATGGGAGTCCAGTGACATAGTCATTATGCTAAATGCTGGTCCCTCGATTGTATTTTATTCCAGGAATTTTTGAGAGCTGATTGTTGATATGATTTAAACTATGACCAGAGTAATATTAACCATGCCAATGAAGAGATGCAGATTGCAAAACTGTACTATTATGATTAGAAGTCTACTATAATCTTGGTTTGAATTAATAAATGTGTTCTAGGAAGAACAAAGCATACTTCATTGGAATGTTTAGCTATGTTTTGGGTTCTGAGATTTAAGAAAGATATTGGCATGGTTGAGAGTAATAAAATAATAATTTTAAAAAAAGAAATACTTCAGCTTTTAGCCAAGATGGAATTATTTGGGCTCAAATTAATCTTATCTGAAGCAAGAATATAAAAGATAAAATATATTAAACAATGATTTTTCAAGATACTGGAGACTAGGAAATGAAAAACACTGTTACATAAGAAGTAGGAGAAAGGTAAACAGCATAATTACTACAGAACACTGCCATGACAAGGCTCAGCATAGTGTGTGCTAGATTTGAGAAAAATAGAAACGAGACGCTCAGAAGTAATGGGGCATCGCTGCAGTACTCAGCACATCTCTAACAACACTTTACTATGGGAAATGATCATTTGTCGGGCTATCAGCGTCATCGACATGCCAAAGGAATCCCAGGTTTAGGACCCGGATGTGTTTGTCTATTTTTAAAAAATTTAATTGGAACCAGAGTAAAGTTTGAGAAGGTTTATTGAAATCCAAAAAAATCCAGTATCCCAAAAAGTAAAGTTCTTTCAACAATTATTATATTACAAGGCATGAGACTAAGAAGAAAGTTTGAACCACAACGGGGATAACCGTCAATCAGAAGTGCCTTGGAACGGAACGAGATGGCACAGATATTCAAATATGTGGGGTGAAAACAGGCATTAAAACCATGCGCTCTGTGCTGAGATACCACGATGGATACATATAAACTAAAGTCTAACTTCTAGTGGTAAAAATTCCAATGAAATGCAAAATATACCCAAAAAAGATTAATAGCAGATTAGGCATTGCAGAAGAAAAGATAACTTGTTCATAATAAAACAAAAAGAAAAACACAATTAAACATATGAGAAGATCATCAGCAATACTTGAAACAACTTGTGTGGGCTCATATAGATGGACTTGGAATCCTCAAAAGAGAAGAGAAGGGAGACTAAGGAGAAAAAATATTTGAAGAATTTTTTAAAAAAGAAAAATAATTGGTGAAAAATATAAATTCACATTTCAGCAAGAGCTAAATACAAACAAATTTACGCCATTAAAAGCATAATCAAATGACTTAAGCCAAATGAGAGAAAAAAGTTTTAAAAGAAGTCAATAAATAAAATATACTTTTATATAGAGAATAGCAAAGATAAGGAGGGTAGTTGATTGATGCCAAAAACGAGGCCAGGCATAAAATAGTAGAACAATATCTTTAAAGTGCTACAAAAGTTAAAAGTTAACAAGCTAAAATTCTATACTTAATGAAAGTATCTTTCAGAAAAAAATGTGAAAAATGGCTATTATAGATATGAAGAAAACTTGAAGAATTTACCATCAAGAGACTGCACTGTTGGGAATGATGTACTTCAAGAAATGACAAAGGACAGCAGGAAAAAATAGGAATCCATACAAAAGTGACGGGAACTACGTGGGCAAATATAACCTCCTTATTATTCAATGTGTCAAAGAGAACTATTTAAACAAAACACAATAATATATGTGGAACTGATCAATATGCATAGAATATATAGTACGACAGTATCCTGAAAACAGGGAGGAAAGAAATGAAAGTATACTAATTTTATTTTATTTTTTTTTTGGAGAGGTTTTTGCTATAGTGCGCGTGTGCTCTCCAGACAGACAGAGAGAAGACAGAGAGACAGAAAGTGAGAAATCACCGCCTAGGGGGGATGACCACACCATAATCCCTTCTCCTCCATTCTCCTCTCGGGATCTTGGGCACACATGAACACGCGCCCAGAGTGAGTTTAAGCCACTGGGTCTGGGATTCGAACAACGGTCGACTACATGGGAGTCCAGCGATATAGCCATAACGCTAATTGCTGATCCCATGGCTCTAATGAAGTTGTACAAAAACACTTAAAGGTAGACTGTGATAAGCTAAAGTTTTATACTACAACGATAAAGCAACCAATAACATAATGTAACAAGCTGATAAGGAAGTAACAGAGAATCATACAAAATACTCGATTAACCCAAGCTAACACAGGAAAAGACTAAAAGAGAACAAAGGAGATAAATAGAAACCAAACAGCAAGGTGCTAGATCTTAGCCTATTCATAGCGATTGGATAGACACAAGTGAAGCATCCCTAGAAATGGAGGTTAGCACAAAGAAAAGCAAAGCCGGGAAAAAAAAAAAAAAAAAAAAAGCAAAAGCCAGCTACAGCCCAAGTCCAAGACATGGTCTTGAATTTTAATAAAAAATAATGAGCAAATTAAAAGCAAAATTGAGAATACATAGATATGTTATGCTAACTCTGGTCAAATGAATATGGGAGTGACTATGGCAATATTAAATAATGTCTAATTTGCAATAAAGCATATTAATAGGGGTAGAGAAGTTAACATGGTAATTAAACAAAGGTCAAAAAGAATCCTAAAGTTTTATATACTTAGTGACAGAGCTAAAAATACATGAAGGAATAAAATACAGAACTGAAACAAATCTGTAACCACACTCAGACAGTTTAAACCTCATCTCCCAATAATAAATATAACAAATTAGACAAAAAAAAAAAAATCAGCAAGAATGTAGTAGAATTGAACAACACAAAATAAATTGGGGAGAAAAATAGAGCGACAAGACATTTATGGGGCATAAAAATGGTTTATTATCTGTTGAAGATAATGTGCATAGCACCCTGAACTGGACTGACACGATGTGCATTCGTGTTGGGTGAATTCACTTAACAGGCTAAGTGATGTATACTGATTGAATGTATGAAATGAAATAAAAGCAGTGTGACTTAATTTTCACTTAAAGAGAATGTTAACCAACAAAATAGCATATAATATTTTTCAAGTTCACATGTAACATTTTCTAAGATAGAATATATCTTAGTCCATAAAAACATCTCAATAAACTTAAAAAGTTTGAAGTCATATAATTATGATAACATAAGAAACAGAAATTATGAGGAAAATAAGATCTACCATACTCCCAAATATTAAGAAACTAAAAAATACACTTTTATGTATCCCATGGGTCAAAGCAGAAATAAAAACAGAAAATATAAAGTATTTAGAGCAGAATGAAAAGTAAACAAAACTATATTAGTGTTTGTTAGATACTGCTAAGATTGTATTTAAGTGTAAATTTTTTTTTCCTTCAAACGCACATGTGCTGGCCAGAAAGAGAGAGAGAGAGAGAGAGAGAGAGAGAAACCACCCTTGGTGGGATGGTCACACCACAATCCTTCAAGTATGCACATATGCCTGTCATGATTTTCAAACCAGGGCTGTGACTTGAACCTTGTACCTGACCATATGGGATCCAGTGCTTTAACCTCTATGCCACCTACTGACCCTAAGTATAAATTTTTAGCAGTAAGCATGCACCTGAGAAAAATGGAAAAGTTTAAAATCAATTACTTCAATTTTCAGTTCAACAACAAAAAAGAACAAAATAACAAATCCGAAGTAGTGGAAGGAGAAAAAGCTCCCAGTGGAAACTGGTGAGATGGGAGACAGAAACGCAGGGGGATAGCGATGAGACCAAAGGCTCTCTTTTGAGAAAATCCATACGTCTAATTAACGTCTGCCCTGCCTGATGAGGGACAAAGCGAGCAGAGGTAAATTACAGATATCAAAATGAATCAATTGCCACGGCTGCAGACTCAGAAGATACTTAGCAGCTAATAAAGATAGATTACAGGCAACCTTATGACTACGAACTTGCTCATGTAGATGAAATAAACAAATTTCTCAAGAGACCGAAACTGCCCGAGCTCAGTCAGGGAGAAATAGGTAAATGAAAATACATAACTCTACATTATTAAAGGAATGAATTTAATTTAAAAAAATTTCCTATATAACTTCAAACCCAGTTAGAAGATTAATGACACAATTTATAAAACGCAACATATTTGAATAGACAATTTGCCAAAAAATAGGATATCTACTAAGTCCATTAAAAGATGCTTAACAATATTAGTTAGTAGGAAAATGCAAATTAAAAACTACAAGGAGATACTACTTTATACCCACCAGAATTACTGTTTTTAAAGAGACACAATAATACATGTTCATAAAGTTGTGGAGAAACTTGAAATCAAAAAAAAAAATTCAGTCAGTTTGAAAAACAATTTTGTGGGTGTTTTTTTGTTTGTTTGTTTTTTAATTTTTGCTTTATGATGTGTGTGCTCACCAGAGAGACACAGAGAGAGGGAGAGAGAGAGGAGGTGAAGTGATAAATCCTCCCCAGAGAGAACAGCCATGCCACAGCCTCATCCCCTCCATTCCTTTCTCAGGATTTGGGGCACAGATGCACATACATCCAGTATAATGTTCACGTTTCCAGGTTCAAGACTCAAACTAGGCAGTAGGCCAAGCAGGGTCCAGCCACCTTAACCTCCACGCTTCCTGCTGTTTGTGGTGATGTTTTAAATAAGCACAAATTTACTACACGACTCAGCAATTCTTCTTCTAGGTATCACCCCAAGAGACTCGAAACCCTAAGAACACACAAAGATTTGTACGTGGGTGTTTGTAAAAGCATCCCTCTCAATAACTTCAAACCGAAAGTGATAGTTGCGTCTACTTGCTGGTGAATGAATAAACAAACCATGGTCAACATGCCAAGTGTAAAATTCTAGCACTAAATGCTAAGCCTCACTGTGAATCTTGCTCTCTATCTTAAGTAAATTTATGATCATGTTTCCGAGTTGTCAAAAAAAATACATACTTTTGGGAAGTATTAATTTTCTAATTAAATTTTACATGCTATAACACGATTTTTACATAAATGATACCTGTTTAATACTCTACAATTTTATTATAATATGTACATTATCACTAAATGAACTTTGATTTTAAAAATCAAATTAGCTTTAGTTGTATATTATTTTTTACAAATAAACATAGGCTTGCATAAAGGTCAAAACAAAAAACAAACAAACGAGCCAAAAGTAATGGAGTAACTCACACATACACTGCAAACTGAATGGGCCTCATAAACACTGTCCTACGTGACAGAGGCCGGCCACAAAACCACAAATCGTATGATCTCATTTGTAGGAAATTAATCATTGAAATTAATTTACATATTATACTGGCAATGAGTTACCGGAATTTTAAATTAAATGCAATACTACTTACAGCAGCATCATAATACAGTATTTATTTAGGTTTAAATCTAAGTAAATGCATGCAAGTCTGTATGTGAAAACTTCAAACTACCAAAGAAGTCAATCAAAGCTGACTTACATATATGATGAAGACATATTAAATTTATATATTACATACTCAATATTGTTAAGATATTAATTATCCTGGGACCAGCAGTTAGCATAATGGCTATGTCACTGGACTCCCATTTAATCGACTGTAGTTCGAGTCTCAGACTCAGTGGCTTAAACTCATGCCGGGCGCATGTGCGTGCGTGCCCAAGATCCCGTAAGGAGGATGAAGGAGAAGGGACTGCAGCGTCGCCATCCCCCCTGGGGGGTGATTTCTTGCCTTCTGTCTCTCTGTCTCTCTCTGTCTTTCTGGTGAGCACACATGCCCTATAGCAAAATCCTCTAGAAAAAAAAAAAAAAAGGGACATCAATTATCCCTAAATAAATTTTATATTCAATGCATTCTTAATTTTAAAAAAATCTCATCAGAAATTTATAGACATTGACAAACTTATTCTAAATTTTTAACAGAAATTCAAATAATCTAATATGGACAAAGTTAAATTTTTTAAGAACTGTGTTAAGCAACTTTCACTAACTATT
This sequence comes from Tupaia belangeri chinensis, assembly GCF_000334495.1. Lineage (NCBI taxonomy): Eukaryota > Metazoa > Chordata > Mammalia > Scandentia > Tupaiidae > Tupaia > Tupaia belangeri. The sequence goes on along the minus strand of NW_006203524.1, from coordinate 382,220 downwards.
TTTCTATGCAAAAATGCATCATAACTTTTCCCACGACCCAGTGATTTCAGGACTCACCATGGAAAGTCGTGCTCAATACTGTAAGAATCAAGACAGTGCAGTAATTACCAAAGATAAGGCCGAAGATGAATGGAACTAGACAGAGAGCTCAGGAATAAGCCTGCACATAGAAGTCAGGGATTTTTGTCACATATTTAAAAGCAATTTAAAGGAGTGACAGTCTTTTAAACAAAACGCTCTGGAACATAAATGAAAATTAAGTCAGAATGGATTAAAAAGAACTATGAATTGCTGGAATCGAAAATAAAAAAAAATGTGTGTGACCTTCAGTGAGTCAATGATCTTTCTGGATAAGACACAAAGTATTATCCATTTTAAAAAACGACGAATTCAAGTTTGTCAAAATTAGGAATAAAGGTTACCTTTAGAAAACAAAAAGTCTGAAAAATTCTCCTTTACAATTCCCAAAGAATCCAGGCTTGTTGACATCTTGAATTTAGTCCTATGAAACACTCATCAAGACATCTGACTCCCAGAACTGCATAATACTAATTTTGTGTTGGTTTAAGACACTCAGTTGCTGGTGTTAGCTGCAGTAGCCAGTGATAACTAACACACCAGCTCTAGCAAGTTCCCTATCAGGTTGGGCGAAGGAAAACATTGATCTAAGTCCATACTAAGTGAATCTTTTAATACCCGGAATAGAGGAAGGACAGGTCAATGCGACAAGTTTTATTCTAAAATTAGGTTGGTGTGAGAATAAATGCAAATATTTGATTAAGGATTTTCAGTTTTCTTCCTTTCAAGATATTTTATGAAAGGCTTAGAACCCTTAGTAATTTCATCACATTCATCTAGTATAAAAGTTTTATTCATCTTGCTTTTTACTAGGAAGATCTCTGCTAACATATGAACAAAGAATAAAAATGCATTGCTCTGAAGTCTTAGTTTAGTTTTCTTTTTTTGAGAGGTTTTTGCTATAGGGTGCATGTGCTTGCCTGAAATATAGAGAGAGAGACAGAGAGACAGAAAGCAAGATACCACCCCACCCCAGGGGGGATGGCCATGCCACAATCCCTTCTCCGTTCTCCTTTCAGGATCTCAGGCACGCACGCACACGTGCCTGGCCTGAGTTTCAGCCACCATGTTCAGGACTGGAACTGCTGCCAACGACATGGGAGTCCAGCGACATACCCATTACGCCAACTGCTGGTCCCAGTATCTTTAAATAATTTATTTATGTTCATTTGTCTTTTTGTTAAAGTCTAACCAATAAAGATTTATTAAATAGATAGTATAAAACAAATGGTCAGTGACATAAGACCAGAAGAGAGTTGGAGATTTTTCATATCTAGGTCTATGAATTATAAGTTATATCATTGGAGCTAAAGAAGAGCCAGCTACTTCCATTGTGTATGTAGAATCTTTCCTGTTTTTAATGTTTAATACAGATCTCTTGCCCTTGATTTTCACGTAATTCATGACTCACATGATCTTACAGATGATCTCTCCCACTTACATGTGTATAACTTTTTATTTTCCTAGAATCAATTTTATGCCCTCTTAAATTTTATGTTTAATATATTATTTGGCAGCTGTAATCAAATAAAGGGACATGGCCGTGTTACTAGGAAGTTTGATCAGAGAATGAGTTATCTGACCTTTCATGTCAAAGTTTGAGCACTGTCCATGACAGCGAAGTCTACGTGAACATACGGTGGGAATGTTCAGCCCACGGAGAATACAGGTGGGAATCACTGGAGATGAGTAGGAGGAAGGTGTTTCCAAGTGGACAAGGTCTTTATACTCAAATGAGGGAGGGCTTTGAATAAAGAGTCAGGTGATTACTGCACAATTAGGATTACGATAGTGTGAATTAGAAGGTGCTCTTGAAGCATGCAGTAGGGGCAAATAAATTGTGCAGGAGGTATATGGGAGTAAGGCACAAAGGAGGTGTAAAAATTATCTCAAAACAGAGTTGGAAAGAGAGTGGTCTCTCTGCTTGTGAGATTTGAAAAGATGTGGAGGGGAAAGAGAGTCTGACCCAACCAGGAAACTGGTGGAGAACAACTCCATCTCTGGAACTGGGGTTGGTTTCTGTCTGTCTTTGCCAAACTTTGGACCTTTGCTTGAGCAACTGAGCGGCTGGGCAGACTATGTCTTGGTAGGAAAGAGCCAGTCAGCCAGAGCTTACTGGCTTTCCTCCTTTGGGGCCTGTCACTTGGAGATGGATCTTGCTCTTCGAGTTCCTCACACTTCATTCTAAGCAGTTGTTTTCGACTCACATCCCTGTCTGTCCTTCACGCTAGAAACCAACATTATCCAGAACACAGAACGCTACAGCCCCTTCTGCCTCTTCTTTTACTTGAGAGAGAGATTATCCGAGCAGTGCAAGCCTACCTTGTGAGAATCTGAGTTCTTCTCAAGTCTTTCAAAACAAATGTTGACTTGTCCTACAGAAGGTAAGAATAAACAAATTTTTTTCACTTGCTATCTGGCCCATGAAAATTAAATTTGGGTGTCAACTTGACTGTATTAAGGAATATCTAGAGAGCTGGTGAAGCATTGTTTCTGGATGTGTCTGTGTGGACATTTCCAGAGCAGATTGGTGTGAGTCAGTGGACTGAGTGCCTTTGATGTGGGAGGAGATCCAGTTAATCGGGGACCTGGATAGAACAAAAAAGCAGAGGAAAAGTAAACTCTCTTTCTCTCATGGAGCTAAAACACCCCCCTTTTTTTCTTTATATTTAATAAAAATGTTTCTAAGTAAGGTGTATTTATTGTCTGGATATATATCCATAATACAGTCAATAAAACAGGAAAATATATCATAATGACCACAAATTTGCAAATGAAATATCAAGCCTTAGTAAAAAAGAGATTACTCTTCCTCCAGTAAACAAAAAAGAAACAACACTGAGCTCTAAAACAAAAAGCACAAAAAGATCTCTCCCACTTTATAGGACAGCCTTCTTCTGCCACTGAGCATCAGGACCCCAGGCTCTCTAGCTTCTGGGCAGCTCCACAGGTTTTTAGACTGGGAGTTTCTCCATCAGCTTCACTAATTCTTGAAACTTCACTAAAAATTGAAGCCTTCAACTTGGTCTGAGCTACGCTTCTGTCCTCTCAGGGTCTTCAGCTTGCAGATGGGCTATAGTGGGACTTCTTGACCTCCATAACTGACTGAGCCAATCCCTCAATAAATCCACACTCATCTATCTATCTATCTACATCTATCTATCTATATCTATGCCTCCTTCTTTCTTTCTCTTTTTCTTTCTTTCTTCTCTCTCTTCTTTCTTTTGCTTTATCTATCTATCTTCTATCATCTATCTATCTATATATATACACATATATATATTTATCTATCTCTATCATCTATCTATCTATTTATCTATCCATCCAAACTATTGGTTCTGTCTCTCTGGAGAGACATGACTAACAGAGGCCTCTAAGTCAGATCAAACCTTTTCTAGACGATATGCACCAGCCTTTATTCAAGCATGCACAGAAGCAGCATTGTAGGCATTTTTTCTAGATGAAATCACTCTATGAACAGACTGTGAATGACATTTGTCAAAGATTCACTTAAGACATCAACTGAAACAGACTCCCCCTAGAGCGTGCTAACTCGCCATTAGGCAATGTTCTCTGGACATTTCGTATATAGTCAAGTTTTCAGAAAGCGATGTACCTGGATCAAATTGTCCTAGTGACATGATGAAATGCTTTTCAGAGAGTTAAAATTTAATGTTATTCTTTGGCTCTTATGCAGAGGTTATAAAAGAAGTGTCCAATTGATAATTTTTTTTTTCTTTCGCAAAGCCGTGGTTTAAAAATTGTCTTTCATGTCATCCAATGTTCCTTAACCCACACAGTTCCTTAAGCCTAATGAGACATTTTTCTGCCTAAATAGGCTCGTATCCTTTCTTTAATCTGACAAAGAGAACTATACAGTCAAATACGACCATTGTAGTTTGTTTTCCTTCTTGTTTTGCTTTTCATCTAAATTGTCAGGCAGCTCAGAACTAATTTTAAGGCTCAGTTGTAGACACTAGCTCAATGTGGCTACATGGCTTCATAATTTTATGCCACTTTAACTTAGGCTTTGCTATTGTGTCTCTTTAGAAAATAATTCTCCTGTTTGATGCATTAGTATAAGCAATATCAAATAGCATTTGAAATTTAGCAAGACACTTTTTACAAAAAGTAAATTACCTGATATTCCTCATATTTTTGTCTGTTTTTATATAAATAATTTGAGATCCAGATAGGTTAAGAAAACAACCAGACTTCTTGGACTAGACAAGTTTATTGGTGATAGCAAACGCCAGTTCTTCTGCCACTACATTTAATGTCCTCTCCATTATATCATCTGATTAACTTTTTAGCATTAACATACCAAAATTGCATTTTTCTGTGGAAATGATCGTTATAAGTTCAAAACTAAATAAAGCAAAATTACTATTAGAAAACATTATATTTCAGGGACCAGCAGGTGGCGTGGTGGTTAAGCTGCTGGATGCTCCCACGTTGCCAACCACAGTTTGAGTCCTGGACCTGACGACTTCCTTTCTCCCTTTCCCTCTCTCTCTCTCTCTCTCTCTGTCTCTGTCTCTGTGTGTGTGTCTCTCTCTGGTCAAATTAAATAAATGAATGAATAAATAAAATTAAATAAATAATAGTAATAATAAAAACATTTAGTATATGCCTAAAAATAGTATTTTGGGGGACCAGCAGATGGCGTAATGGTTATGTCACTAGACTCCGCTTCGAGTCCTGGACACAGCAGTTTGAAACTCAGGCTGGGTAAGTGTGTGTGCATGTGTGCATTCCCAAAACCCCAAGAGTAGAATGGAGGAGAAGAGATTGGAGTGTGGTATTCCCTCTGGGGGGTGATTTCTCCCTTTCTGTCTCTTTGTCTGTCTCTGTCTCTCTGATGAGCACATATGCCCTATAGTAAAAAAAAAAAAAAAATTCTAAAAAAAGTAAAAAGATAAAAAATAATAAATAATATTTTTTCATTGGCATATAGCAACATCAGCTAGTCTTCAATGTTTATATCACAGTGTAAGACTATTCCAAAATGATCATTTCCGTCACTGAGTCTGGCGGTACCAAGATAACATGTGCTTATAGTGTAGGTCCATATTACACAGCTAGCCAGTGGCTTACTGTTTTCACCTCTTACTGAATAAAAGGGCCACATAAATATTAATACGTAACCAAATAATAATAGATAAGAATGCATACTATAGGATACACCCAAATTATTCACTCAAAAAGGCGAATAAAACAAATTAGAAAATTCCAACACATAAAGGGGAAAAAAATAGGAAAGTGTATGGAAAGAGCTGTGACATGTTTGAAGTCCAGCTTTCTAATTGTGTTCTTAGAGATGGTTTGATTTCATGAGCTTTGAGAGTGTGGCAGTGAAGTTTATGATACGACTTTTGTTAAGACACATTTCCAAAACAGCCTTTCCTGGGAACAGATTCACTCTGCTCCTGTCCTGTCCGTATGATGCATTTCACGGGGAAAGCCACCTGCCCTGGTCTGCCCTCCGGTGTCCGATTACAACCCACAAGAGTATTACTTCACATGAACTGTTTTCAGAAATGGTACTGGCATTTTATTGTTATGAACAACATAGTCTTTCTAGCCCTACCTCTGTCATTGTGGCAATTGGGTTGAATCTGTGCCTTCTTTAAGTGCTGGAGTTTCGGCGTTTTATACACTTAGGCCATCTGGGCAGAGCTGCGGCCTTGAGTCTGCACCACTGGCAAGAGCACCGGAAGGCTGAGGCTGGGGCACCAGGCCCACTGGAGAACATCACTGGCCTTTCACTCTCTGACCTTTCTGTCTGGAGCTAAGTGGGGGAACGAGCTGCCTAACTGGCTAATTCGGGGCTCAGGATTCCAATATTAACGATGGAAAGACTCTTCCAAGGAAGGATGCAGAGTGAGGGCGACTGTTTAAAAACAATTTATTTTTAACACATTCTATTTTTTTTCTTGCTTAAACTATTTTGAGTGACAGTCCAAATTTTGTAAGCCGAGTACTAAATTAGCCAGTTAAGAGCTTGTATTTAGCTAGTTTCTCCATTTAAATATAGATTTGACAAAGTGCTGAGAACAGCTATTAACTGATCAAGCTAAATTGGAAACAAATGCTCCGTCCCTTAGTCGGTTTAAAATTATCCTGCCATGACAGAGAAGCATTAGGATTCAATGCAATCATTGTAGCCTTATCCAACATACTGAAAATACATTGTAAAAATAACAAATAATCCAGAAAATAACATTCACACTTATTTTTTCTGCCCTAAAATGCATACTGTTTAAATTGTTATAAATGCTAATTTAGTCAACATTGGATTAACTTTCTGTAGTTAAGGTTTTATTTTTTTAATAGTGCTTCTTTGTTTACTATGTTAAAATATCATGGACAGGGGCCAGCAGGTGGTGGGGTGGTTAAGGGTGCTAGATTCCCACATGGCTGACAGCGGTTTGAGTCCTGGACTTGGTGGCTTGCTTTCTCACTTTTCCTCTCTCTCTTTCACTCTGTTCCTCTCTGGTCAAGTTTAAATATAAATAAATAAAGTTAAATAAAATAATTCTTAGAAAAACCCATCATGGGCATCTTTAAAATGCTCAGTCTGATTCTTTTGTTTATGTGATGGTGTCCGGCTCACTGAAAGGAAGGTGACCAAATATGTGGACACCGAAGTATTAGTTACCCTATGCTTGCCTACGTCAAAGACTGTTAATATTCGCTCCACCTACCACTACCAGGGGATGCCGAGTATCAAGTCGTTACGAGCAGGTACTAGTTCTATGTTGGCAAAGTCTCAGACTCTTCGCATAGAGCAAATGCCCTGATATGCAATTTGGGGCAGGTAGGATCATGTGGCTATTCTGAGTGTAATCTGGTTGGGGCTGTGATAAGAAGAGTACTACTTTGCCTGGATTTCCTTGCCCCTGAATGTGGTAGAAAATGCTGGACTCTGTACCCAGTAGGATGCACTGTCAATGTTTCATTCCTACAAAGAGAAAATAAAGCTGATTAAATGCAATCAACTTTCGTTTATTACAAAGGTTTAAATGACCATATTTATGTACTTCTTACCTACCATGTTTTGCTCAGCATCATTAAAAAAAACCCTTTACTGAACTCTGGGAAGATAGAAATTTGTCGGTCAACGAATCCGCTCTGTTGAAAGTTTGAGACTTTATGGCTGCATGCTGACTTCAATGGTGGCCCAACAGTTTAAAGAAAATTCATACAATTAACACGATTCAATAACATTTGAAGAGGTGTATGCCACTCATTTTAAAACACAATTGATTTCAAGGAAAAGTCTAGCAACCAAAGACAAGGTAGTCATTTAAAACTTTGTATCCTCCTGAAGTTACTCTAAATATCTTCAATAGAAAGATGCCTTAAAGGAGGTATTGACAGACAAAAGCATTTTAAAAAATGAAGAGCTGATGTAAGAAAACTTCTTTTTCAATCACAATGACAATTAAGAAATGCAAATAAAACAAGAATAAGACAGTGTGGAATGGGGGGGTGAAGAGAGGAGAATAGAGAAAGGTAGCAAGAGAACAAATAGAGAGGCAGGACGTTAGTGGGACCCAGATATGGCTTATTACCTGTTGATGATGACGTGTGTAGTATTCTCAACTAGATTGGTCTGAGAAGTATTTCATGATGGGTAAAGTCTTTTTACAAGCAAAATGAGAAATAGTGATTGACTGTTTAAAAAAATAATAATTAGAATAATAAGAATGATTGGGAAAAACATCGAAAAGATATTGAATGATGAAGTGGGGAGATTAATGTCTCTGTATTGACTGACATGCATGGCATTCCCTTTTGAAAAAGCAACGTAATACACTGTAAAGTTATATGCAATCCAATGTAATATAAAGAAGATTATGATGATAATAAAAAGAAAAAAGAAAAAAGAAAAGAAAAAAATGCAAATAAACGAGATATCATTCCTGTCAAATGATCAAAGTGGTCTTTGCTTGTGATATGGACCAAATGCAGTGTTAACGGTTATTACGGAACTGGGCACTTTTTGCTCATTGTTTATTAGCCTGGAGACTCTTATTACCTTCACGAAAAGCAGCTGGCCTCACTGTTACATAATATAAATGCCTTCTGCCATGCTACTTGTTTATTCCAGAAAAGTATTTTTAAAACTTGATTTAACAAATGACTGGGAATTTATCCCAAGGAAATGGTCCTGCATTCCAACGTGTATTATGTACAAGAAATCTCATTTATATATATATATATATATATAGTTTTTCCTCAATATGAGAAGTGCTTAATAATTTATGAAATAACCAAATAGTGGAATACTATGGAAATATTTAAATCGTGTTTTTGAAGTATAATGAAGAGGACATGCTCATTGAATTTTACGTAAAAGACTTGTTTAGATAAAGACAATTTACCTTTCTTGTTTGTCTCAATTATCACTCATGAATTTAGGCAGTATTTGCTTTGTGGTCACTATGTGCCAGGCATTGTCCTTTTTACTGCTCGCAGTTGGAACCCGCATCATAGCCACAAGCCTGGACCGTTACAATGGCCATGAGCTCATTTTCCTCTAGTCCCTATTCGTCATTGAGCTGAGAGGAGCCAATCCGTGTATATTCATCAGTAATAACAGCAATGCAGGGTCTGGAGAGTCTTGCTCCCCAGAGGAAGTGTGTGCCGGTGGTCATCCATTTTTGTCCCAGCTGTAAATTTGTACTTTTTGCCTACTTAGTGAAAACAGACCTGAATTCTTTAAATATTTCTGTCACTGGTCATGAAGTTGCGTTTTGTCAGTAGGGGGTGCTAGAGGGACATGGCAAGAGTAAGAGAGTTGTGGTTTGCAGGTCTGAGTGGCTCTTCCAGCCAGCTGTGTGGTGGGCAGTTAGACCCTCAGGGTTCACCCCGGCAGTGTGGGTGTCTCCGCCACACAAGATTCCTACAGCACATGTGGCTTCTCCCGCATCCGTCTCCGTAGCGCTCAGCACCTAGCAATTTTCCCTGAAACCTTCATGACCCCCCACAAGTGATTTCGTAACAATAAGCCTCAGGTCCAACATCTCCTATGATCCGAGTTTTCTACCATCGTCCCTAACGGATGATTTTTTTTGGCAAGATCAAATGGACAGATGTCCAGCATGTTCCACTGGAGTCATACCGCAATAATGCCCCTTTGAGCAAGTTCGCGTTTCAGTGCTGGGGCAGGGAGGGGAAGGCCCTTCAGGAGAACTAGCTGAGCCCTGGATGGTGACCGTTTCTTATGTGTGCATTTCTGCATCCTGTAGACTTCTCATAGCCTCTTAGAAGCCACCTCCCAGCCTGGCTTGGTATCCCCAAACCCTTCCTTGAGCCGCAAAGGGTGACTGAGCCTTGAGGTTTCTTGATCTTTCCCCCAGAAGCGGAAGGCAGCCACACTGTCTCTTCCTCCTCTCAGCTGAATCAGCAAAAATTTCATAAAAACATGAGTGATAAAGGGAGGTAGAAAACCTGTCGGGGGAACACTCTCCACCCTAGGGATCTAGTATTTTCAACCTCTTATCTACAGACACTCAGAGACCTAGATGATTTCTTTATGTCCTCCATGTGATGCCAACAGACTTCAAACAGGAGCCTTAGTGAAGCCAAACACAAACAAACAAAAGGCCAGAAAAGTTATTGCAAAGGCTTAGGACAAGATCGCCATTGGAACTAGGTCCCACAAAACAGGGCAGAAACAGTAGGGTGCTGCTCGCTGAAACGGAAGACTTAAATAAGACCAAGAATCTCTTCAGATGCTATTGATAAAAATCCTGGGTGAAACTGGAAATGACCCATGATTCTAAAAGGCAGCAACAATCACAATTTAAATGATAATAGATAATCAATCAAGATTGATACGAAGGAACCAACAGATGCTGAAGCAGTTCATCGTTGGACCCCCAACATGGCCAACTGCAATTCAAATCCTGGACCCAGTGGTTTGAAACACATGCCAAGATCCTGGCAGGAGTGTGGTACGTCCATTCCTTCTGGGGAATTCTCACTTTCCCTCTCGTTGTCTCTGTCTCTCTTTCTCTCCAGGAAATGCATGATCTCTAAGGTAAAAACCTTAAGAAAAAAAGACTAATGTATAAATGAATCAGATGAATTCATAGATAAGAATTTTAAAGAAAATTACTTCAGCAAGGAATTGTAAATTCTCCAGAGACAAATAAAAAGTCTAGGCAAAGAAATAGAAGTTACAAAACAAATTAAATAAATGTAAAACTGAAAGACAGTATCAAGAAAATAAAAATAAAAACTTCCTGGTTGGGCTCAAGATTAAACTGGAGATAACAAGATACAATCAAAGAACAGACAGATAAGTGGAATTACCCAGAACAACAGGAAAAAAAAAAAAGGAAAAAGAAACCTGGAAAAAAAAAAAAACAGATTCTGAGGGTCTATGAGACAATAAAAGATCTAACTTTGTATCAGCAGAGTTCTGGAGGAATAGGAGAAAAGAAATAGGGGCTGAAAAGATGTTCAAAGAAATAATGAAATGAATTACCTGAAATTTGGAAAGAAATAATCCACAGACTCAAAATGCTCAAACAGAGTTATCCAGAAGGAATAGATTCCTCAGATACATGATAATTAAGCTTTTGAAAACAAAGAGCCAAAGACAAAGAGAAAACCTTGAACAGGATCAGAGGGAAGGGATGCGTCATCTCTAAGGGAACACCGAATGATGTGACAGTCAATTTCTTATCTGAAACGCTGAGATCAAAATGAAGTGACAGATGATAAATGTGTGGAAGAAAAGAACTGTGAACCTTAAATTCCGACCTGGTAAAACTATCCTTCAGAACTGAAGGGTAAATAAACACATCTCAAAGGAAAAGTAAGAATTTGTCACCAGAGATCTAGTCTCAAAGAATACCCAAAGGAAGCTTTCTAAGCAGATAGAATACGCTATTAGAAGAACGTTTGGAATTCCATAAAGGAAACAAAAATAAGCAAAAATAGTAAATACGGAGTAAATGTAATAGTCTGTTTTCCTCATGAGCTTCTTAAATGATATATTTGATGTTAAAAGAATTATAAAGGGATGAAGTGTTAATCTGATGTGACTGAGACCGTTAAGACAATGCTATTGAAGGAGGGGAGAGAATAGCAGGACCTAAATGAAAGCAAGACTTCGGCACTTCATTGCGAGCAGCAAAAGTTGACATCAGTAATTTAGGATGAAAGTATGCACATGCACAGTACATATGAGGTTGGTGCAAATGCAGTGCAGTTTTGCAGTGTTGAAATTTGCCGTTTAGTATTCTTAAATAAGCGTGGTTATGCTATATATCACTTTAATGCACACTTTGTGCTTTATGTTTTTTGCTAGTGACTTAACACTTACTGTCTATTTTATATGTAGACTATGGAAATGATGTTAGACAAAAATGCGAGTGATTTTCTTACTCAAGTTCACAATGGGTGGGAAAGCAGCAGAGGCACCTCGCAATGTCAGCACTTTTGCCCATGGACTGCCGAGAAGGAGTGGAGCAGTGGGGGCTTGAGAAGTTTGCAAAGAAGATGAGAGGCTGGAAGAGGAGGAGCATAGTAGATGGCCATCAGAAGTTGACAATGACCAATTGAGAGAAATTATCAAAGCTGACCCTCTTCCAGCTACACAAGACGTTGCCAAGGAACTCAGCATCAACCATCCTATGGTGGTTCAGCATTTGAAGAACATTGGAAAGGTAAGAAAACTCGGTAAGTGGATGCCTTGTGAACTGACTGAAAATAAAAAAAAAAAAAATCATCATTTTGAGGTGTCGTCTTCCCTTATGTTATGCAATTACAAACCATTTCTCAATTGGATTGTGACATATGATGAAAAGGAATTTTAGAATATATGGCAGCTGGTGACAATCTGCTCAGTGGTTGAACCAAAAAGCTCCAAAGCATTTTCCAGACCAAACTTGCACCACAAACAGGTCCTGATCTGTTTGGTGGAGTTCGATCCTCTACGGCTTTCTCAGTCCCTGCAAAACCATTACGTCTGAGAAGTTTGCTCAGCACACCAATGAGATGCACTGAAAACTGAAACGCCTGTTCTCCCACACTGGTCAACACAAAAGGTCTGATTTTTCTCCACAGCAACACCCAACTGCATGGCACATAACTAACACTTCAAAAGTTGAGCAAATCGAGTGATGAAGTTTTGCCTTACCCACTGTAGTCACCTGACCTCTGGTCACCTGACTACCACCTCTTCAAGCATCTCAACAACCTTCTGCAGGGAAAATGCTTCCCAACCGACAGGATGCAGAAGATGCTTTCCAAGAGTTTGTCAAGCTCCCAGGATGGATTTTTAGGCTACAGGAATGATAAACTTATTTCTCATAGGCAAAAATGTGTTGATTTAATGATTCCTATTTTGGTTAAGATGTGTTTTAGCCTGGTTATAATGTGGAGGGAATATAAAAATGTAACTAACTGGTTAAATTGAGTTTAAAAATAATCAAGAAGTCTTATGCTTTTAGATTTGTTTTCTCACAGGGCAGAAAACCACTTTTACTGATTTCCGTTGGAAAGAGCTGACAGGTTGCTTTGCTTTAAGGAATTGTTAATCTTTAGATAATTATCTATACTTTGTGCTTTATGCAAGAGACATGAGAAAAACATAACAAAACCTCATGTGCTGTGTTGTGTGATGTTTAACAGTTCTTTCTGTTTATTCCACTCAATAAATATGTATCTAAATTAAAGATCTGCAGCAAAGGACAACAAGACCATCTTGCCTTCTATGTCATTGTCTTCTCTCCACGCTGGACCTGACAAGCAGTTACCAGTGCCAGAAACCCACAATAATGATTTAAAATTCACAATCCAGAGATCAGCAGATGGCAAAATGATTATATCGCTGGACTCCTGGACTTCCACATAGTAAACCACGAGTCAAGTCCTGGACCTAGTGGCTTGAAACTCACACTGGGCACATGTGCATGCATGCCCAAAATCCCAAGAGGAGAATGGAGGAGAAAGGAATGCGGTGTGGCCATCCACGCCAGGAGGGGTTGAAAGGTTCCTGCAGATAACCGGCCAATCCTCCCTGTCCAGGGAGTGCTACGGTGACCCCAATCAACCACAAAAGTCGGTTCTTGATGCAAAATACAAGAGGCTTTATTGCTAGCGCGCTAGGACTCCACTCTCGGTCATGCAAGACATGGTAACGAGTGAAGCCCCGATCCTAGGGGCGTTCAGGTTATATAGACATCGGTGGGGTGAGGGGAGGAAAGAATGAGGAAGTAAGATAAGGGACCTGACTTCTTGCATGGAGCTGAGCAAGTCCTTGGGGTTTGCATAACTCAGGGCTTTTATCATAAAGGCGGCATCAGCTTAGTACAGAAGTGAAAAGGCAAAAGTTAAATGTTATCTTTACAGAGCTAAACAGGCACAGTTGGATTTTTTTCTTACTGGATGACTTCTAATTTCTATCTCTTCATCTCTCTCTGCATCTCTGGCAAGTAACACATGCCTTATAGAAAAATTCTCTCTTAAAAAAAAGAAATCCAAAATAGTGATTGCTTTTGCATCATTCTAGTAGTAATCAACAAAGCAACCACTGTGAAAACCATGTAAGGCAATATACTCAAAAATACTACAATAAATGCAAATGGAATCCTAATAAAATGATTTAGAGACTGACAAAAAGGTAAGAAAAGAGAAAAACAGAAGAATAAGAAACTGAAATTATCAAGATAAACAACAAAAAGGTAGACTTCAACCCTAATAGACAAGTTATTAATTAAAATATAAATGGTCTAAATACACTAATGAAAAGACAGAGGTTGTCATAACCATAAAGTGGGTATTATTCAGTATATAAAGAAGTGACCCACCACGCCATGAATAGACATGGCTGAATCTTAGCTGTACAGTCTGGAAAAAAGTACATGGTATAGCTGCAATTAGGCATTCTAGAATGAAACAATGCCAAAGACATGGTAAACAGATTAAAGGTTGGCAACAAGTCCTGGACCTAGTGGCTTGAAACTCACACTGGGCACATGTGCATGCATGCCCAAAATCCCAAGAGGAGAATGGAGGAGAAAGGAATGCGGTGTGGCCATCCACGCCAGGAGGGGTTGAAAGGTTCCTGCAGATAACCGGCCAATCCTCCCTGTCCAGGGAGTGCTACGGTGACCCCAATCAACCACAAAAGTCGGTTCTTGATGCAAAATACAAGAGGCTTTATTGCTAGCGCGCTAGGACTCCACTCTCGGTCATGCAAGACATGGTAACGAGTGAAGCCCCGATCCTAGGGGCGTTCAGGTTATATAGACATCGGTGGGGTGAGGGGAGGAAAGAATGAGGAAGTAAGATAAGGGACCTGACTTCTTGCATGGAGCTGAGCAAGTCCTTGGGGTTTGCATAACTCAGGGCTTTTATCATAAAGGCGGCATCAGCTTAGTACAGAAGTGAAAAGGCAAAAGTTAAATGTTATCTTTACAGAGCTAAACAGGCACAGTTGGATTTTTTTCTTACTGGATGACTTCTAATTTCTATCTCTTCATCTCTCTCTGCATCTCTGGCAAGTAACACATGCCTTATAGAAAAATTCTCTCTTAAAAAAAAGAAATCCAAAATAGTGATTGCTTTTGCATCATTCTAGTAGTAATCAACAAAGCAACCACTGTGAAAACCATGTAAGGCAATATACTCAAAAATACTACAATAAATGCAAATGGAATCCTAATAAAATGATTTAGAGACTGACAAAAAGGTAAGAAAAGAGAAAAACAGAAGAATAAGAAACTGAAATTATCAAGATAAACAACAAAAAGGTAGACTTCAACCCTAATAGACAAGTTATTAATTAAAATATAAATGGTCTAAATACACTAATGAAAAGACAGAGGTTGTCATAACCATAAAGTGGGTATTATTCAGTATATAAAGAAGTGACCCACCACGCCATGAATAGACATGGCTGAATCTTAGCTGTACAGTCTGGAAAAAAGTACATGGTATAGCTGCAATTAGGCATTCTAGAATGAAACAATGCCAAAGACATGGTAAACAGATTAAAGGTTGGCAAGAGCTCAAAAGGTGATGGAGCGAAAGAGTAAAACTACAAAGGATTTGTTTTCTCTTTTTACTTGTTAATTACCAGAGAGCACATGCACTCACCAGTGAAAGAGAGAGAGAGAGAGAGAGAGAGAGAGAGAGAGCGCCCTCAGTGGACTGTGGTCACACTGCAGTTCTTTCCCTCCATGTCTCTGATCCATCAGGATCTGGGGGATGCATGTACATGTGCCTGCTTGTTTTTCCAGCTACTGGAACAAGGATTTGGGTGGGAGTCAATTGCATGGGGTCCAGCTTTCTATGCATAGCACTTAACTTCTGTGCTATAGGTGGGCTCTGGATTTAATTTCTTTGGGCCATGAAACCAATTCATTTTTTGTATATTTGTCTGTTTTTTTCTTTTAATTTGCCAGAGTCAAAGAGAGAGGAAGAGGGAGAAGGCACCCCCATAGGGAACGGTCAGGATTCTCTATCTCTTCCTTCATTACAGGATTTCGAACATGCACACAGATGCACTTGGCCTGTCTTTTAAGTCACAGGATCTGAGGTTGGCCACGTGGGATCCAGCCCATAAAAATCCAGCCCATCAAAATCTCAACCATCATGTCAAAATCTGACCCTGTGAAACTACTTTGTATGATACTACGATGTTAAAACAAGAAATTAAGCATTTGTCAAATTCAAAGACTTTATAGTACAAAGAGTAATTTTATTGTATGCAAACAAAACAAACAAACAATAAAAAACAACTTAGGAGTTGGCCCTGTAGTGCAGTAGAGCACAGTGTGGAGGGAGCTGATTCTGCAAAGCCACCCACAGTTCAAATCCCAGCTCCAACAGCTTGAAAAGCATGTGTGCAGAGCCAAAATCCTGATGTGAAGGAGCAACAGCAGGCAGATTGCAGCATGGCCATACTCCACTGGGGGCACTTTCTCTTTCTCTCGCTGGGGAATGCATATGTCCTTTGTATTAAACACACACACACACTTGGGAGATCTCAGAATCCCAGGAAAGAATGTACAATGCTACCAAAAACATCTACATGTGATACGAAGGCATGACATTATCTCTGAAGGAGTGAGGGGGAAAAGGGGACCTAAAAAATGTTGAAAATGGAATCTGCATGATTAGATGGGAAGAATGTACATAGGCACTGTATTGTAGTGGATGCAGTTCTTTTCCTGTAATAGTACAGGTAAGGGCCAGCAGGTGGCATCGTAGTTAAGGTGCTGGACTCCAACTTGGCCAACTACAGTTAGAGTACCAGATTTGGCAACTGAAACTTAGGCTGAGCACATGTGTGTGGGTCCCCAAAATCCCAAGAAGAGAATGGAGGAGAAGGAATTGTGTTGTGGCCATCCCCCCCACCCCCAGAGGTGACTTCTCACTTTCTCTCTCTGTATCTCTCTGTGTGACCAATAAGTGCACACGTCCTTTTAAAAAAAAGAGAATAAGTCAGTACTTCTGAAATCATGTATCCTGGAATTGTCCAATTCCAGGCAGATAAGATAGTCAAGGTTTCACTGTTAGAGCAGAAATAGTGGCTAATAGCAAGAAGAGGATAGAATAATCCTTGTGGTTATGAACTGAAGTTGGAAAATGTTAGTATAGATAAACTGACAAAAATATTTACAGATGTTTGTAACCACATGGGTTATCACACATACCAATATCTTCCTGCTCTGTCAGCTGAACGCGTCTAAAGGTAACAACACTCCAGGAACAAAGAGCCCCCTACGGGTCCATGTCTTGGCTTTTAATACCATTCTAGTATTAGAATTAAAAAAAAAAACCATAACGCCTTGGAAAACCAGCTGCTTCCAGGACTAGAATAGGAAACACACCAGATGAGCCTGGGATATCTTGCAGTGACAGTAAGAAAGTGCTCAAAACCAAACCAAACCAGGGAACCAGCAGTTAGCATAATGGCTATGTCGCTGGACTCCCACGTAGTCGACTGCGGTTCGCGTCCCGGATCCGGTGGCTTAAAACTCACACCGGATGCGTGTGCATACATGCCCAAGATCCCGAGAGGAGAATGGAGGAGAAGGGATTGCAGCGTGACCATCCCCCCTAGGGGGTGATTTCTCGCTTTCTGTCTCTATGTCTCTCTCTGTCTGGTGAGCACACGCGCCGTATAGCGAAAAACCTCTCCAAAAAAAAAACAAAACTGAAAATACACAGGCACATGAAATACAAAACCACATGATAGGAGTATGTCAAAGGGTACTGGAGGTATCGAGCTACTGAATTTTAAAACATACTGTATAGTAACAACAAATAGCATGATATTGATAAAAAAAAAAAAAACACTCCAGATATATAGATCAACTGAACAGCACAGAGAACCTAGAAATGAATCCATATGTGTGTATATGTATATATATCCATATCCAGCTGAGTTTTCTCAAAGGTGCCAAGAATATCCATTGAAGTCAAGAGTCTCTTCAACAAATTGTACTGTGAAAACTGAAATCTATGTGCAAAACAATGAATCTATATCCGTGTCTTGCATACAAAAGCTTACTCCAGGGGAACAAAGGCTTAAACCTGAAACTGTGAAGCTACTAAAAGAAAACAGAAGGAGGGCCAGCAGGTGGCATAGTGGTGAAGCCACCTAACTCCCATATGTCCAAATGCGGTTTGAACGGCTTGAAACTCATGCTGGGCACATGTGCATGGGTGCTCAAAATCCCAAGAGGAGAATGGAAGAGAAGAAATTGTGGTGTGGCCATGATCCCTGGGAAGTATTTTCTCACTTTCCTTCTCTCTGTCTTTCTGGAGTGCTCACATTCCCTATGCCAAAAATCTCACTAAAGGTACCAGCAGATGGTGTAATGGTTATGTCACTGGACTCCCATGTAGTTGACTGCAGTTAGAGTCCCAGGCCAGGTGGTTTATGCCTCACACTGGGTACACGTGTGTGCATGCTCAAGACCCCAAGAGGAGAATGAAGGAGAAGGAATTGTGGCATAACCATCCCCCCTGCAGGGTGATTTCTCACTTTCTGTCTCTCTCTGGTGAGCACACACACCCTATAGCAAAAATCTCTCTTAAGAGGTCCAGCAGTTGGTGTAGTGGCTATGTTGTTGCACTCCCATGTAGTTGACTGCTGTTCGAGTCCTGGACCTGGTGGCTTAAACTCATGCCAGGCACGTGTGTGTGCATGCCCAAGATCCCGAGAGGAGATTGGAGGAGAAGGGATTGTGGCGTGGCCATTCCTCCTGGGGGGTGATCTCTCGCTTTCTATCTCTCTGTCTCTCTCTGTCTTTCTAACGAGGCATGTGCCCCAGAGCCAAAACCTCTCCCAAAAAATAAAATTAAATTTTAAAAAAAGCAAGAAACAAACTCTCTCTAAAAAAAGAAGAGGAAAACAAAGGGTAACACTCAGGACACTGATATGCACATGGACAATTTGGGTTATACCAAACTAAAAAGCTTCTGCACAGCCAAGGAAGTAATCACCAGAGAGAAGAGAAAACCCACAAATTGGGAGAGAACACTTGTATACTACATATTTGACAAGGGATTAATAACCAGAATACAAAGGAAACTTAATAGCCAAAAGCAAATACAAAAACAAATGACCAATTAGAAAATGAACAATTGACCCAAATAAACAGCTCTCAAAAGACAATACATTAATGGCCAACAAACACATAAGAAAGTGATCAGCATCAATAATTATTATGAAAATGCAGATGCAAACCTTAATAAGAAATCATCTCATCTGAATTAAATTGGCAAAAGACAAAAATATCAAAAAGACAAAAAAAATAGCAAATGCTGGTGAGGATGCTTTACACTATTGATGGGAATGAAAATTAGTACAGCCATTATGGAAAACGTCATGAAGGTTCTGCAATAAACTGAGTAGAGTAGTTGGTGGATTGATGGTTAAGGAAGAAGCTGGATCCCCCACGGTCAACTGAGAAATTTCAGTCCTGGACCCCACAACTTGAAAACATACTGGCCACGTGCGCATGTCTGCCCAAAATCCCTACAGGAGAATGGAGAGGAAGGGATTGCACCGTGACCACTCCCCCTGGGGAGCGCTTTCTCACCTTCCACCTAAGTAAGTCTGAGTAAACTAGATACATTGCTAACTCCTTGGCTCTGTCACTGTACCGCATCCCTATGCAGTGTGTGACGTTGGTAGAGCTGTGGTGAGAGGTGGACAGGACCTCCTTGAAGTGTACACATCTGTGCCTTTCCTGTACATCTACCGCTGTTTCAAGGCCAAAGTGAAAAGCTGGTGTAATTACCTTGTTAGCAGAATAAAGAAGAAAATATATGAATATGATCATTGTAATAGATGAAGTAAAGGGGCCAGCAGGTGGCGTGGTGCTGGAGGCCCTGCACTCCCACATGGCTGACTGCCTTTCAAGACCCAGAACCCAAAACCAGTGGCTTGAAACTCACCAAGACCCAGAACCCAAAACCAGTGGCTTGAAATTCACCCTGAGCACGTGTGCATGCGTGCCCCAAATCCCAAGAGGCAAATGGAGAAGATGGGATTGCTGTGGTTTGACCACGCCACGTGTTGGGGGGGTGTTTCCCCTCTCTCTGTCTCTCTTTCTGGCGAGCACATATGCCTACAAAGTATATGCATAGAACGCCATGCTAAAATAGTCAAAATATAAACTATTACACAGTTTCCTCTAACACTATGAAGAAAAAGAAGATGCCTATTCTCACCCTAATCAGTATGATAAGTCAAGGAAGTTAAAGAATGAGAGAAAGGAAGAAAGAAATCGGTAGTCCTTTCAGATGACATGATTTTATTCAATAGAAAATAATCAACAAAGTACTTTAAAATTTTCAATTGTATTCTTAATACAGTCAATACTATTTTTTGCATTTTCTTTTATGAATAATAATTGAAAACTGAATTTTGAAAGTGTGCCAGTTGCAATAACATAGAAAAATAGAAAAATCTCTAGGAATAAAACTAATGAATGATGTTCACTATCTTTTCTGTCTTTGCTGACAGAAATGACCTAGCCAAAAGGGAGGAGAGAGTGAGTGTGCTAAGTTTTCAAACTGGAGGACTCAACTTTGTGAAGGGGAAGTTTTGGCCCAGACTGATCTGCAATTCATTTATAGATGTATAGTCCTTCTCCTTCTAGTTATAAACCAAACAGAAGCACACAAATGTGCAGTAAAAGGTGCATAAGAGGTTTTTTTTTTCTTTTTTGCACTGTCCATAAAATCCCACACTGATCTATACTAAAATAAATCACATAAAAGAAAGAAATGTTTGATAAAAGGACAAGAATGGGAGCGGGAACTGAAATACACAAGAGATGGGGAAAGATGTACACAAATAACAGGCATCCTCTGAAAACCTGCGGACCTTTGCCACCTACTACATACCTGCTTTAGAATCTCAAATGAAATCGTGTTTAGGTGCTTGTCTGACTATGTTCATTTTATTTATGGGAGAATTGAATTATTTTAACTTTTCATACACATAAATAAATTTTTCCTTTGCAACTTCTGACATAGGCTACATATTCTGGAAAACCTTCCCCACGCAAGAAACTTTTTTTAACAATTTTTTCCCATTATTTATTACTTCAGATTTTTAAAATAAAACTTGCTCTCTATGGCCGATTTGTTATTTCATTGTAAAAGATGTAGACATTTAACCTCTGTTTTTAAACTGTTGGCCAACTATGTCAACTTCACTTATGTAATAATTAATCCCTCCTTCTGTTTCACAGTGATTAGAAAGTCTTATATTAATAAGTCTTATATTGAATTCTTATAGATATATTATTTCTTTCTGGGTTTTATATTCGTTTTTACTGCTACTTATCTATCTGTATCTATACTAATCCCATACTGCATTAATTCTTCTGAGTGTAATATTTAATATCACATTGAAATGTTCTTTTCTATTGAAATGAGATTATTCTAGAACATCATCATTAGATTATCCATTTGAATTGCTGTATAGCTGCAAGTTTTTCCCTCTCTCTGTCTCTCTTTCTGGCGAGCACATATGCCTACAAAGTATATGCATAGAACGCCATGCTAAAATAGTCAAAATATAAACTATTACACAGTTTCCTCTAACACTATGAAGAAAAAGAAGATGCCTATTCTCACCCTAATCAGTATGATAAGTCAAGGAAGTTAAAGAATGAGAGAAAGGAAGAAAGAAATCGGTAGTCCTTTCAGATGACATGATTTTATTCAATAGAAAATAATCAACAAAGTACTTTAAAATTTTCAATTGTATTCTTAATACAGTCAATACTATTTTTTGCATTTTCTTTTATGAATAATAATTGAAAACTGAATTTTGAAAGTGTGCCAGTTGCAATAACATAGAAAAATAGAAAAATCTCTAGGAATAAAACTAATGAATGATGTTCACTATCTTTTCTGTCTTTGCTGACAGAAATGACCTAGCCAAAAGGGAGGAGAGAGTGAGTGTGCTAAGTTTTCAAACTGGAGGACTCAACTTTGTGAAGGGGAAGTTTTGGCCCAGACTGATCTGCAATTCATTTATAGATGTATAGTCCTTCTCCTTCTAGTTATAAACCAAACAGAAGCACACAAATGTGCAGTAAAAGGTGCATAAGAGGTTTTTTTTTTCTTTTTTGCACTGTCCATAAAATCCCACACTGATCTATACTAAAATAAATCACATAAAAGAAAGAAATGTTTGATAAAAGGACAAGAATGGGAGCGGGAACTGAAATACACAAGAGATGGGGAAAGATGTACACAAATAACAGGCATCCTCTGAAAACCTGCGGACCTTTGCCACCTACTACATACCTGCTTTAGAATCTCAAATGAAATCGTGTTTAGGTGCTTGTCTGACTATGTTCATTTTATTTATGGGAGAATTGAATTATTTTAACTTTTCATACACATAAATAAATTTTTCCTTTGCAACTTCTGACATAGGCTACATATTCTGGAAAACCTTCCCCACGCAAGAAACTTTTTTTAACAATTTTTTCCCATTATTTATTACTTCAGATTTTTAAAATAAAACTTGCTCTCTATGGCCGATTTGTTATTTCATTGTAAAAGATGTAGACATTTAACCTCTGTTTTTAAACTGTTGGCCAACTATGTCAACTTCACTTATGTAATAATTAATCCCTCCTTCTGTTTCACAGTGATTAGAAAGTCTTATATTAATAAGTCTTATATTGAATTCTTATAGATATATTATTTCTTTCTGGGTTTTATATTCGTTTTTACTGCTACTTATCTATCTGTATCTATACTAATCCCATACTGCATTAATTCTTCTGAGTGTAATATTTAATATCACATTGAAATGTTCTTTTCTATTGAAATGAGATTATTCTAGAACATCATCATTAGATTATCCATTTGAATTGCTGTATAGCTGCAAGTTCATTTGGGGGAGAACTGATAAATCAATAAACATGTGTACTATGGAATTCAGAATGTTTTTCATGTCTATTTTCAGTAAATATTCATGCAAAATAAGTTAATGAATAAAAAGCATTCCATTCACCATTTGTTTTTATATTCATCTAAAACATCCGCATTTAGAATCAAGTATTCTTACTAGAATTAAGAACTGTTGGAATAAGGAAAGCTAAGAGGAAATAAATATAAACCTTAATGCCCTGTCAGTGACTTGTTAAAGGGCCAGATGCTAAGGAGAATTTAACTGTGCTTAGCACCCAGTAGCAGTCTCGTAAATGCCACGACCCACAGAAACACCTGCCGATGCTGATAAATCAAGTCCTAGCCCCTAAAAGATGTAAGATGCTGGAATTAATGTTACTGTGACTGATCGTCTATACCACCTAAAATAAATTAGGGAAATTCTAACGCAAAATGTTCTTATCTTCTGCTTGTTCTCCCATTAAACCATGGATACTAGGTCTCTAAGAACAACAGCATGTAGCACTACCACAGTAGCTCAAATGCCCTGGGACCAGCAGATGGCATAGTGGTTCCGTCGCTGGACTCCCACTTCGATCACATCAACTCAGTCATCCACATGACTCTACAAGGGGAATATCGCCACTCAGTCCATTTTACAGTTAGGAAGCTGAGGCACAGGGGGTTAACTTACTTGCCAAAGTCACACAGCCTGTGAAAGCTAGCACGGATTAAAACTCAGGCAGCCTGGCTCCAGAATCCATGCTCTTCACTCTCGATTTTCTGCCTCTCAGGCCAGTGTGAACTGATGTTGACCTCCCCTGAGAATCTTCCCCTAGGACCAGCTGAGGCCTGGCAGGGCACAGGGTCACCTTATTCCTCACCCTGGTCCTATTTTCCTGTGTTCGTCAGTCCCGATATTTGCACCTCCCCAAGCTATGCACATTCTGCATCCGGCTCTCCAGTGTTTTCCGGAAACCCAACCAGACACACAGCAAGTGAACGTTTATCCCCTGGATACGCTCTACTTGGGCCTGTTCATCAGTTCATTTCTAATTTATATCATGAAGCATATCTTTGATATGCTGCCATGCTAATCCGACGTAAAGAGATTTCAAAAATAAATAATGTCTAAACATTTTTGGACTTTCATTGAAAATGAAATCATGAACAAAACTCAATTTTCAAGATTAAACTTCATTTGTCCATTTGCTACCTACTTTTCTTGACAAAGCATATCATTCGTTGTTACTCTAATAAACCCCAAAATATATTTACTAGGGGATAGGAATACCAAAGACAATTCACAACCAATAGCAATCCTGCAATACTTTTTAGTATTCTAGTCTGCTGTTAAAATTAGCCCTATGGCAGGTGCAAATCTGGGGGAAGACCCAGAGGAAATGTCTCTAGCTCTGAAGGCTGGAAGGAAGCAGGGATAGTGAGTCAGAAAAGTCATGACAGATTTTTCTATGTTTTTCTATGAAAAATGTGTCAGGACTTTCCTAGTGACCTAATATGTACACTTTCTTTTTTAAAAGAATTATTTTATTTGACTTTATTTTTTTTTCCAGAGAGAGACAGAGAGAGAGGGAAATGAAAAGGCAAGCCTCCAGTTCTGGGACTCAAACTATGCCCAGCCATGTGGAAGTCCAGTACCCCCAGCCACCATGCTGCCTGCCAAATACGTACACTTTCTGCAGTCCCTGGAATTATGGCAAAGCTCAGGGTCATTATTTAGTTGTGTAAATAATGTGACATTGTGTTTCTTGGAATATATCCATACAGGAAAATCATTCAACTAAAATAATATTTCCTTATTACCTTGGTATGTCAGTTACACAGAAAGAAAAAAATATAATTTAATATTTTGGATGAACTGACATAGAAAAGCTTATATTACGTTACCATAAAAATTATAAGATGACCAAGGGGAAAGAGACTTACGAAAGAGGGAGTGGAAGGAGGCCAGAAAATCCATTTAAGATCATAGTCATTGTGAAATTTCTTGTAACCCCACATAATACTCTTTCTTTGAATTCTTATCAAATTCTATCTCAAACGTATTCATGCTACTTATACTGTGACCCTACTAACATTTCTCTCAGTCTATAATATTGAATATTCTCCACTTAAAGAACTGTGTTGGTTTATTCTGAAAGAGCATATCTGGTGCTCATCATTTCTCGTGCTCAGTCATTGACCCAGTGAACTTCTGCAGAACATTACATCAGCCAGGAGCACCTCTTTCTTTATGTTCCGAATGTGTTCTCAATCGAAGCTACTTATTCCTAAGAATCATATACTCTATTCAATAGCGTACTTAATTTTTAGTAGACCTGTGTTATTTGCATTCCTTTCCTTTATTATCAATGTAATTTCAACAAGTGAATCTGAGAGATGATTTCTCTTTTCACTGTGATTTCAGGAGGTTACTTAAAAGCAGAGGTGACTTATTTCGAGTTGCACTCAAAAATGTTATTGGCTGTATTAACCGATAAGTTGGTTATGAATAGTAAAACAGAAAGGAGAGCTGATTTTTTAAGAGAAGCCAAATAGTATTATCAAGTTAACAAAGAAGACATTTATAGCTATGGAATATTGGAATAGAAAGGAAATTTAGGTACCTCTCTTTTTTAAAGGAGAAAAAATTATGTCTTAGAATCTTAAAAATACTGGTAGATTTACATTGAGAATGAAATCAACATGGTAGTCATGCAGGCATAGCCAAAAAAATAAATAAATAAATGCAGTTGGTTTATTGGATTTTGTGCTTGGGGGAAAAACAAGGAAAAGTTAGAGGGATAGTTATGTATTATCAAGAAGTATATGACATGTTAAAGAAGTATATTACACAGTCAGGTAAAGGCTAGAGATGACAGTTTAGAGATGGTTAGTTTAGTCACTGTGATCTCTATGATTTATGACTGGTAGTTAAGGGAACCGGATACTGCATGGCCCACGTCAGGGTTCAAATCCTGGCCCTGGTACCTCTGGGCACATGAGCTTGCATAACCAACATCCTGACACAATGGAGACATGGAGTAGGCACTGTGAAGTGACCACGCCCCGTTGGGTAAGGGGGTACTTTCTCCCTCTCTGTCTCTTTCTGTGTTTCTCTACTGAGTGCAAACACCTTCTGGCAGTAAAATAAAATGATACAGATGATATGAC
Organism: Tupaia belangeri chinensis; assembly: GCF_000334495.1. Taxonomy (NCBI): domain Eukaryota; kingdom Metazoa; phylum Chordata; class Mammalia; order Scandentia; family Tupaiidae; genus Tupaia; species Tupaia belangeri. The sequence continues at coordinate 356,564 of NW_006203524.1, read as the reverse complement.
TACAGATGGGGTGACCTTTGATGAGGACGATCTCATTTGGAAATCCTTTGTAAATAATTTTACCATTTTAAGACTAAAATGAAGTGCGTTTGATTTAAACTTATTTTCACTTAATAAGGAGGACTTAGGTATTTTAATAATAAACATCCAGGCAATAAGTAAGCATTTATTATACATTTTGATAGCGGAGATAAATCTAATAAGGCATGTATCACAAACTTTATCAAATTTACTAAAGTGATTTGACAAGATCAATGTGATTATGGGAGGAATGATCATTAAAGAACAAGAGACTTCTTCAATTAATATTCAGAGACAAAATAATCGCAAATGAAAACACTCACCAGTGAAAGGAACATGGACATTACTTTAAAAGTCCAGTGTTCTAGAAATAACGATTAGAAAAGACTTCATATTTCAGAAAGCTGAAGTAAAGCACAAATCCAGTCAAGACCAAGAATAAAATAGTGACACAAATTTCTGAAAATTATCTCATAAAATCCAAGATCTAGCAAAAGAAATGAAGTCTAGGGAGAAAAGATTCAGGATAATTCAACGCTGTATCCTGAACTTATTTAGGAGCTAAGATGTGTCCAGTGTGGTTATGACAGTCAGAAATGCAAGACAAATAATGCATTGTACAATCTTAAGAAGGTTGCATGGAAAATATATTAATGTCCAGAACATTAATAGAAGTTGTATATTAAAAATATGGCATCATGTAAGTTTGGCAAAAAAGAGAAGCGTTATTTATTGTTATTTTATATTTTAAATTAGCATGCACTCAATTATTGTGGCATTCTTTCATAACCACAGTAAAAATGCAGAGTAGATTTATCACCACAAAGTCCCTTTGTAGACAAGTCTTTTTAACAAGCCCTCTGAACTACAATGAATCGCTTCTTACTGTGGTTTTATATTTTTGAGAATGTCACATAAATGCAATCATATAATATAGTATATAAATACCCATTTATCTCAACCAGCATAATATTCATGATTTTTAAAAATTGTTGGGTATCACTCCACAGTATGTTCATCCATTCACCTGCTGAAGGATAGTTGAGTTTTCCTTCTGGGTTTTGGCAGTCATGAATAGAGCTGCTGTAAACATTTATATAAAGTTGTTGTATGAACATACGTTTTCATTTAACTTGGGCAAACACCTTGGAGTGGGATTGTTCAGCCATATGGTAGCTGCATATTTAGCTTTACAGGCAACAGGCAAGCTGTTTTTCAGGATGGCTCTATTATTTTGTATTCCCAAATGTGTGACATGAAGTTTCCTGTGGCTTTTCATTCATTCTAGCACTTGCTATTGTCATCTTACTTTAGTCATTGCGATTTCTGTGATTTATGATATCGTGGAGCTTTTGATGTGAAAGTGTGTATGGTTAATCACTTCATGTGTAATACTGAAGGTTTTGGCTTTTTTTGGGGGGAGAGGTTTTTGCTATAGGGCGCGTGCACTCGCCAGATAGAAAGAGACAGAGAGACAGAAAGCGAGAAATTACCCCCCAGAGGGGATGGCCACGCCGCAATCCCTTCTCCTCCATTCTCCTCTCGGGATCTTGGGCACGCATGCACATGCGCCTGGCGTGAGTTTAAGCCAACGGGTCCGGGACTCGAACCGTGGTCGACTACATGGGAGTCCAGTGACATAGCCATTATGCTAACTGCTGGTCCCTAATACTGAAGGTTTTGACCCAGATATAATTACCCACAACACTCTAGTGTGGCTTAGGCTCCAGATAAACTTTCTGATTCAGTGGAATGGTATTCAAACACAGCTTACCGATTAGAAGCAATGTGCCTGGCTGCACTGGAGAAGATCCGATCATCACTCAGGAAGAAGCAGGGAGAAAGAACGCTATTTTCTTCCAACTACTCACTCCCCTAGGAGTGGTAGTCAGATCTTTGAATTATTTTCACCAATATAGCAGAATGATAAAGTATGAGAATAGTGATGTAAGATTGGAAATGGTGGGTCTTTTTTTTTCCCCTAAATATTGTGACATGAGAAAAAATGAGTTTCAAAGTTTGTGAGCTACTAATATGCTCTTCATTTCTTTGGGAGGGGGTAAAAGAGGGCTAGATATTAATTATACATGGGACCAATGTCTCAGTGAGCATTAGGAGACAAAGCAGACGATATGTGACCTTAGAATGGGAAGTCTAACATAACACTTGGTAAATAAACACATTTCTTTAGTTGTCATATTTATTAGGTTAATCCATAAAGGGATATAGACAAGCTAGTATTGATTTCAGGCAAATATATGACAAAATAACTAGTGATAAAATTGGAAAGAGATATTGCAAATGATTTCAGAGTTGAATAAATATTCTAACCAAAGAATATTGATTCAGAAATTGATAGCAATTTTTTACAATTAGACAATCTTAAGAGATTTTGGTGATACTGTTTTCCCATTATGAGGTGTATATTGTCAGCGGTCAACTAAATACTCAGAGACAGAATTGCTGTAGTTCTTTTGTTTATTTTTACTATACTCCCTTTTCTATTTCCACTGTACTTTATTTTTGTGGCGTATGCATGATCAAACTTGGAATTTCTAGAAAACTGCACTTAAGAATGAAGACACAATACAAAGTGAAGCTCAAGAGAAAAAAGCTAGGGGAGTTAGAGTTAATAGATCTAGATTATAAGTAATGCCTTCCCCCTCAGCTTGAAACGCTGTCTCTCGCTCTCTCTCTCTACCCCACAGCTAGGCAGTTAGCACTACTCATTAGGAGTCTGGGAGCGGCTTCAACCTCATCTAAGACCTCTAACACCGAAGTAAACAATCTTCTGTGTGTGTATGGAATCCTAGACTTTGTTTAGTTTTCTACCTCCAGATGTTTTCAGATAATTAGTCCCAAAACCTTACATTTGTGAGCATTATGCCCCATTAACCAAATTTCCAAAGACAGGTTTCTTATTAAGGCCAACACAAAATTGCATGTTAAATAAGTCAATTATATATGAAACTCAAATGCACCTGCAATTCTGAGATCCCACAAAGGGAAGCTTGTTAAAAACAAAGCGTGTAAGCTGTAGACTCATTCACTTCAGGTAAGCTGTGTAGGAGGGAGTTCTAATTAAATATCTAAGGTACTAAGCCATTCTTTGGTATTTTATTTATTCTAATTTTATCCTATAAGAAAATATATAATGCATTATTTTATCTCATTGCAACCGTGTTAACATTAATATTTAACCACTGAGCTATAGTTGCATTTTCAGTAAACTTACATCATTACAGAATTAATAAAATGCTTATTAGTGGTGTTCTCCTCTGTGTTATAAACTTGGAACTAATTGGTTCTTACATTGTGTTGATTGGGGAAAAAGTTCTATCCTATCCTTTTACCAGCCCATAAGGAGTTGGACTACAGGAGCACATCCCTTTCACGATATGACAAGAAATGCATCATTTCTGATTTTATCCTATCGTCCTCATTCCTATACACTCAAAACGGGATTTACTTCTTTGAGTATTTTAAAGGATCTGTTACTGAAGACCATGTTGGAAACATATCTATTTTGCATAGAAGGGGAAAAATTTCAGAAAGATATTCCTGTTAATCAAGGGACTGGTATGCATTGAGATATGAGCACAGAGTATTTTAGCAGATTGCCCACCATTGGTCTTGAGAAGCAGAAAAGTGTCGTGCAAGGATGGGGTTTGGGATCATAGCTCAGAGCACTGTTTAAGTGAAGCTTGCAGAGCCGCTGTAGTTAATCCTAAGCCAGGAGTTGGGGTGTCCAGAAAAAGAAGGGGCCTGCTGAGACTGCGCATGAGTAGACAGGTCATCTAACTCAGGACTTGGTGTCGGTCACCTGGAAGGAACATTTATAGTCTTTCTTTATTCTGCTCTTCTAGCCCTACCAATCATTGGGAATTTAATTTTACATTTAATTTCAGGTGAGAAAAGCCATCTTTCTGATTTTAAGAAAACAACAAAGAGTAACTTTGAAAAGTGAATTACATGAGTTAGGATGTTAAATATAACAGAACTATTTATGTGATATACATTTTTAGAATATGCACATTAGTGTATTTTCTTCATATGTAATTCTCATTATATCTGAATTATACTGATAGGGGTACTAATTCTGAACAAGGCTCTCTTTCTATCATATGCATGTGTGTTGACTTACAGTTTTCTCAAACTTACATAAAATAACCACTACAACATTCTCTAAGATTAACAACAACAAAAAAAAGAGTCAATGACAAAAACCATAAATTTGGTATGTGAAAGTAATCTGCAACCTTCTACATTTTATATGTCCTACACCATCTGCAGCCAATTAACTGATTCCAGGTGTTGAGAGCAATTGCTTTAATGTAAGATTACATGTCACTTTAGGGGTCTTTAAATATTTATTATAAAACCCTCATTTGCATTTTTCTCCATTCATTTTGGAACAAAACATGCTTATATATATATAGCACTGAGAAACATAAGCTGATTTGACTTGAATTATTTTGTGGATTAAATGTTATATTAAAAAATATTTATTAATCAAATTTAATGAAAGAAAGCATAACTAGGATACTGACTTAGTTATGCTTATTTACCGTTTTAAAACGATTTTAGACAGGGTCTGGCTATGTCATAATTCTACTGCACCAGCGTCCCCAGTGCTGAGACCACTGGAACGTGCCCCTACACCCAACCTTTTAGTCTGGGTTGGAAACTGAACTATAACCTCCCATATGGATTGAACCGGCTGAGTAAGAGTCAACCAGCATGCCCTACTGAGGCTGGGTCATTATATACCATCTTCACTTTAAACTTGGGTACAAAAATACATACTTACGTGTGACTAAGATGCCAAAAAATCAAAATAGTTGTCATTTTTTGTAAAGATTATTGAATATTGAGGTTGTATTGGATGAGAAGATTCTTCAATTTCTTTCTTTAAAGGTAAAATTTTTTTTTTCACTTTTAGACTTAAAACAGGAAAGAACCATGAAGGCATTCTAGCAAAATAATTCATGTATTGCACAAGAAAAGTAAAGCCCTAAGGCTTGGTTAAGTGTACAGTTATTTACATGTAGATCTAATAAAAATTACAGTCACTAACATATACATAATGTATACTATGGATTTTATACATAATGCATACTGTGTGCCCCTGGAAGTGTTCTAAAACCTTCACGTATATTAATTTATTTGATTCTCACAGTTACTTTGTAAAGTGGTTACTTGTATTACCCTCTCGAAGTCTGGGGAGGATGCCTGGACTAACTTGCATAAAATCACACAGCTGTGAAGTGGCAGATCTGGGATTTAGCTGGCTCCAGAGTCTGTGCAATTAATTGTTAAAATATATACATCCTACTTAAAGCTCGTTTTGAGGAAATGATGATTTCTAAGTGAAAATACTGTGCACAACATTTCAATATATTATGTCATATGATATCCCTCGTAATACCGTCATTAGTGCAAATCCATATGTTCCTATGTTTCAATAATCTTCATTAAATGTATCTACTGATTTTTTTTTTGGTCTTATAAAACATTTCTTAATAGCTAGTCATAATCCAAGTGCCTTCCTGATAAGCATGTTCTGTCTAATTTTGTAAAATCTTGGGTTAAGTTAAACTTGTGGGACATGCTTGCTGGTTCAAAAGAATCTAAAGAACTCTGTTATATATTAATTTTTAAGACTAACGTAAGTTCTGTTAAAATAATGTGAACTGTACTCACTGTTTATATGACTGAGGCTTTTCTTTGCCATAGTAGGTGACTAGAAAATGTGTGTGTGTGTGTGTGTGTGTATGTATATACATTTAAGTTGCCAGAAGGCATGTGTGGTTGCCAGAGAGACACAGCGAAATACAGAATGGCAAAGAAGCACTCTCCAGTTAGACACGGCCACGCTACAACCCCTGCTTGCTCATTTCTCCACTCTTGAGATGTGGGGCACACACATGCACTCCATATGCTCTTCAAGTATCTGTGTCCGGGCTAGGACTCAAACTCTGGTCAGCCATGTGGAATCTGGCTTCCCTTAACCACTAGGCCACAGGCCCACCTCAGAAATATTTAAAATAAAAGAAAAGACCTTGCCAACTCAAATGATGCTGTACCCTGCTGCATGGACAGGCCCACCTCAGAAATATTTAAAATAAAATAAAAGACCTTGCCAACTCAAATGATGCTGCCCTGCTGCGTGAAATAAAGTGCTGACGTTTACATCAGCCCTACCTGCGAGGGCTCAGAAATGCTTCCTCAGAAGCTGTCCTGGCTCTGCTTCTCAGCACTTTCTTACACCAGTGCTGTGGGAAGGCAGCGTGTGCGTGCACGTGTGTGTGTGTGTGTGTGCGTGTGCGTGTGCACGTGAGTGAATGTATGTGTGTCTTAGATGTTGCAGGACGTGTTGAAGTGGGCCAAGGAGTTCTGACCTGGTTAAGAGGTTTAGATTTTCCATTTTTGCTAAAGGATAATGAAGACTATGCTCCGTTTATATATGTTTTTTTGGGAAATGAAAAGATTCAGCCGCAGCCACTACTGTTTCAAGCTCTTACCTCAATGGTCAGGGACAAGCCCCGGTGAAAGCACGAGCTGTTCATGGAACATGTAAAAGGCACACATGTCAACTCTTGCCGTTAGGTCTAGACCTCCATGACTGAATCACGCTGGACCAATAGGCGCGTTTCTTTATCTCCACCCACGATGATTTCCTATCACTGTGGTCATGCTCTCGGCAGCACTTGGCAGAGTATTGCTCACCTAATTTATGCTGGAGTTGTGTAAATGTAGAGTTGTAAAAACTGCACTCTGCATCATGCAGCTTGGTTCCACTCAGCAGTGTGTAGGTCTTGCCGGTGTGTGAGAGAAAGACGTTACCATAGTGGGACCACCGTGGTGTGGTGGGATCACCGCACCGGGTGTACTTCCCTTTCAGTTGTCCTACCGGGAAGGTCAGCATGGTTCAATCACTGTACAGCAGCCGTCAGAGCCTTTCTGGCACCTGGGACCAGTTTCACGGAAGGCAGTGCTTCCACAAATGGGTGGCAGGGCTGGGCAGTTTAGATCCCTGGCATGTGCAGTCCACAGTAGGGTTTGCGCTCCTGGGAGGGTCTAATGCTGCACTGATCTGACAAGAGCAGAGCTCAGGCTCCAATGTGAGCAGGGGGAGTGGCTGTGAGTACAGATGAGGCCTCACTCCCCCACCTGCCCACCACTCACAGCCACTGTGTGGCCTTGGTTCCTTTTGGCCCACTGCCCCCCCCCCCCCAGCCACTGTGTGGCCTGGCTCCTGATGGCCACGGACTGGTACTGGCCATGACCAGGAGCTGGGGACTCCCGATCTATAGGAGACAAACAGAATTCATAAAAATAAACGTACACTAAGAGAAACTTTATGAAAGACTTTATCACCTTATAAACTTACCATATCGTATGAAAATGTTCATTTATTCACATGGATAGTATTAGTTATGTCTATTGACTCCAAATCACAAGAAAACGGGACCAGCAGTTAGCGTAATGACTATGTCGCCGGACTCCCATGTAGTCGACCACGGTTCGAGTCCTGGACCTGGTGGCTTAAACTCACGCCAGCTGCATGTGCGTGCGTGCCCAAGATCCTGAGAGGAGAATGGAGGAGAAGGGATTGCAGTGTGGCCATCCCCCCTGGGGGGTGATTTCTCACCTTCTGTCTCTCTGTCTCTCTCTCTCTGTCTTTCTGGCAAGCACACGAGCCCTATAGCGAAAACCTCTCCAAAAAAAAAAAAACCCACAAGAAAACAAAAAAGAAATTTCTCTACAGAACTTTAATGCTAATTCTTCCCCTAATTTTACTTATCAAGCAAATTTTCTCTTGTTATAAATAAAACAAAGTCAGTTTTTAATTTTGTTGTGTGGCTGCTTAATTGCTGCTGGAAAGGACCACCGAGCAGTCCTGACACCTCTATGGGGACACGTCCTCCTGCCACCATTCCCACTCCCTAACAGGAGGCCTTACAAATCTCCCTGGCCAAGAAAGCAATCACCTTGAAGATGCTGGAGTTGACTCGCTATGGAAGCTGCCGACAACAGTTGTCACACACGTTGTGTGGTTAACTCTAAAAACGTGACAAAGGAAAAGCCGTACTGAATTGCTGTCTAATTTCTTAGAGATGACCTTCTTTTTTCTTACCATATAGTTAGGCTTATTTAAGGTAACTTGACTCTCGGCACTCATGAATTACCAAAAAAACAAACAAACAAACAAACAAACAAAAAACAGACAATGAGGGAGACCAGCAGTTAGCGCAATGGCTATGTCACTGGACTCCCATGTAGTCGAC
>NW_006203524.1:321749-348052 GCF_000334495.1 Tupaia belangeri chinensis | reverse complement strand
AAAAAAAAAAAAAAAAAAAAAAAACAGACAATGAGGAATTAAAGGTTGTACTTAAGATTTTCATAAAGTTTTGTTATGTCACTGATTTTAGATAGTAAAGTGAAGAGTATTAAAGCTGAGTAAATGATTCTGAAAATAACTAAATAACTGTTACCACTTCCTAGTTCACTCCAAATTAATTCAGCAGAGACCGTGGCGTGGTCATCTCCCTGGAAGGTCATTTCTCTGTTTCTCCAGTCAGCACACGTTTCCTATAGCAAACATCTTTCTAAAAAAAGTCATTCACCCAAATTTATTGAGCATTAAACAAGGAGAATTACATTGGAGAATTATATTGCTTTTATTTGAAGTACAAAAATTGTGATTTAAGCACACTTTCAAGATGAATTTTCAGAACAATGACATCCAGTTCTAATACCCCACAGGCTCTGCTGACTTACTAAGACAAATGCTTAGACATGGTATTGTGGGACTTCCTGTCACGTTATGATGTAGGACCCTCTAAGCAGCCATTACGGGTTTTTTGGAAGTCCATGCTTGGGTCTAAAATGAAAACTTGAGCTACTTACCTAAAAGCAAATGGAGACCAGAGCTAGCTAAACTCACTGAGTCTTCCCTATCCAAGTTCTCTGTTCACCCTCCTTTCATTTTTATCGTTCAAGTAGCAATGAATGATAAAAAGGCTTGAAGAGGTAAATTATATTAGTTTATAGCCCAAAACCCTACATGCTCTGTAATAATAAAATGTATTTATAAGAAGAAGCAACCTATATTTTAATACCTTACTCAAAGATTTATTAAAGAGCAATCTCATTCAACATTCATATTTGTAAAACTACTTCTTAAAGTGTTCACATTATTCTATGCAGTTAAATTTATTGGTAAATAAAAAAGAACTGATCATCTTCAGGATATTGTGGGAAAGCGCATTACACTTTTGCAAATCCAATTACTACAGCGTTCTTGCTATTATTAAGGTTATGAATAAAATCTACATTGAAAGCGCATGACAATATTTTACTTCCATTACCCGAAAAGTGATTTTTATTCTTTATATTACATAGTAAGGACAGAGTAAGGTAAGCTTTACAAAGTGCATAATTTACATCTTCTATCTATAATATCCGATGGAAAGTTACACAAATATCCTGCTCTCATCATTTATGGACCTGTAACACTGAAAGTTTATGTACCATTTTTGTCATAGATAAAAAAAGGAGAAAGTTCTGCTAGCAAAATAGTAATTATAGATCCAGTAATAGAAAATTTTGACCTGAGGAATGATTCTGAGACTTAAGAAAGGTTTGCTTTTTCCTCAAGCAGTCTGACCTGTTGGGTTGCTCTACTTTCTTTAACCACTTCTCAACCAAAGTCTTACTCCTCTCTTTCAGTTTTCTTCAAAGAAGAGAGACATTTCGAGACAGAGACGTTGAATTTGTTCATCTTCTCTGATATTATGAATGTTAGAAAAAGTTAGAATCTTAGATTTTTGAGGGAATTCTGATCTTGCTTGGTCCAATAGAACAGAAAGTCTGAAAATTTGTAAGCTCACAATCACCTCTGTCAAACTGAATTTTTTACCCTCAATCTAAAACTGTCGACATTTACTTTTGATTATACTTAACTTGGTATATGTATAAACTATTTTCTTTGCATTTATTAGATTAGAAATAGTCTGCTTATAGTCTGAGAATGAGTCTGGACTGGAATGAGAGTTCTGGGTTTGCACAGTCCCAGGGTTACACATCTTCCTGTGACCCGGATGAGCAGGAAAGAAGTCAGTGAACGAGGAGAAAGCATGATAGAGTATAAGGGGGATGGATGCTCATTTCGCTGAGCCCACATGTACATTTCGAGGAAAGAACAAACAGTCCCACTATCTACTGTTAAGGCAGATTTTCCTTTCATGCATATAATGGGAATTACATCTGAAAAGCGTCCAAGGTCTGTCATGACCCTCTTTTCTAACAATGATTAATAGGTTGATAAAAATTAAAATGGCCTTATGTAGTAATTGAGGAATAAAGTTAGTTTTCACAATTATTTATCCATTCTATAATAATATTTTTAAATGTTGCAAAATAGTATCATTTCTATACTATAATTAAGAACACGGAAATAAAGAAAAAAAGGAAGAAATAGGAAGAAAGGGTTGAAACAGTTACTATATGTCAATGCAAGTAAAATTAGTCTTTAACAATGAAGGCTGGGGGCCAGCCAGGTGGAGGGCGACAAAAAAAAAAAAAAAAAAGGGAAAAAAAAAATGAAGGCTGGGGGCCAGCCAGGTGGAGGGTGGTTAAGGTGTTGGATCCCGTGTGGCTGACTACACAGTATGTACAGTACAAGTGCTGAATCTGGCGACTTGGGAAACGCAAAGTGTGTGTGTGTGTGTGTGTGTGTGTGTGTGTGTGCGTGTGGTTATGCCCCAAATCTTAAGAGAATGGAGGAGAAGGGACTGCAATGTGGTCCACCCCACTGGATGGTGTCTTCTTGCTTTCTCTCGCTCCCTCTCTGTCTCTCTCCAACGAATACACACATCCTAAAACAAATTAGGGGGGAAGAAATGAAGGCTAGTTGTCTACATTGTTTGCATTCATTCAAATACATCTTCAAATTTTGTGTAATGGTGAGTTTATATTCACGTGACTCAAATGTCCACACATCAGCTACACCTTCTGTGTGTTTTGTAACACATCTGTGCAGAAATGTCATAATCCAACACGTATCCCTACCGTCACAGAGCTAATGTGAATAGAAGATTATCATGAGGTCCCTTACATGACAGCAGCCACGTGAAATTTTAGCCATGCAAATAGTTACAATCACCATCCTTAAAGAAGTGACAGGTTCAGGATATAACTGGAGGCTATTTGCGGACACTGAACTCTCAGTTCTTAGCAGCGGTCCAAGTAAATGTCATTGTCCCCAACTTAGAGATGAGAAAACTGAGGCTCTGAAACATAAACTGTTCTCCGGCAGCCCATCAAACTACTAAGTATTCCCATAGGAATACTTCAAATGTTGGTATGTGCTCTCTCCAACTCTAACGTAATTCTGCATCTTTGAGTTCCTTTCTGCTTATTGAAAAAGGCAAAGTTGTGAAAAGACAGACTGTCAGCAGCACACCCAGAGCTTGAACTATTACACGGTTTTAAGTTCATGCCTCAGTGAAGTGCATTCCTATCCACAGAAACAAACTGCTGGACCATTAACTTACGATTCTCTGCATGAACACCACGTTTTTCTCTCCCTCTTGCTTTTTGCCTCTGGCAAATATTAATGCCAAATATAATCAGTTTGGAAAGGCAACTGAAAATATAAGCACTATATATTTTTTAAACTTCCCGTAGAAAAGCGTGCAGTGATGAGCCGGTGTGTGATTATACTCCAGGGAACCACACAGCTGCATAATTCCACAGACAGGATTTATGGAGCTATCGTGTTTGGGAGTGGACAGTGGTGTATAGTATTTGAGTGCTTAATTTACATTGTAACTTCTTAACCAAGGACTTAATTAATATCAAGAACTGAGTGCAAAAGAAAGTTCTATCTACTTACAGAGTTCTCAAATGAAAGATAATTACGATGTGGAAAATCTACCCAGGTTAGGCTTTTTTCTGCAGACCTGTAGCTGCGATTTTAACAAAGCAATAGTGAATTGGCATGAATGATTAAGTTGAAAACCTGATGCTCAGAAATCAGCTCTCTATTCATAGGCATATTTGATCCATTTATTTTTGGCTCTCCTTTGTAACAGGCGCTTTTCTATTTACTGCAAAGTAATAGCTAGCCATCCGAATCAATTAATACCTAATGGAAAACCCTATTTAGAGAGATATTTTTTCCTACAGGCACATACACTTGCCAGAGAGACAGAGACAGAGACAGAGAGGCAGAAAGCAAGAAATCACTTTCCGGAGGGATGGTCACACGGCAATTCCTTCTCTATTCTCCACTTGGCATTTTGGGCACATACGCACATGTACCCAGCATGAGTTTGAAGCTGCCAAGTCCAGGCCTTGAACTGCAGTTGGCCATATGGGAGTCCAGCGACATAACCACTATGCCATCTACTGCTCTCATAGTGGCAAACATTTATAATGTAAAGTAAAAAAATAATAATAAATAAAATATTACTGTAGTTTTAAAACACAGATGTGCTAAGACTTCTCTTTTCTGGCTTTATTGAAGCAAATAACATCAAAAAGTGTTTAATATACATACAAAGAAGTACACAAGACTCAAAATGTATGTTTATAAATCTCACATTTCAAATGTCATCTTTTCGTAGATGTTAATGAGAACTATTAGAAACACGTGTTTACATTTAAATGACTAATTTTTCACTAAAGTAAAGATAGCTTAGTCCTCAAAATTATAATTTTCTCTCTCTCTCTGTAGATAGATAGATATAGATAGATAAAGTCACGGCAGGAATTTTCCCACAGAACCAAGAAAGAATTCCAAAAGTATTTTAGCATATATAGGCATATCAAATCTTCATATAATTGTATAAAGTTACAACTAAAATTTTATTTGCCTTCTTAAACCATGAATCAAATAATGATGGCTTATATTATGATATAATATGATCCTCTAGCTCAAAATATTTGATATGAGAAAAATGAGTAGTACTTTATCATTAACTTATATTTGCAACCTTTGAAGACTATAAAACTTAAAATATGGAAAAATGTCAGCATCAAATTTATGAATAGTAAGGATTACAATTCTCAGCTATTATGAAATTTCTATTTAGATTAGCAGATCATATTAATAAGATAAGCAGATAATAGTAATAAGAAAATTCTTTCTCTAAAATTAAAGAGACATAGACCTTATAATGTTATATTATCTTGGGTTTGTTTAATTTTATTTACTATACTTTAACATAAGCTATAGAATTATTTGTTAGGAAAATATGCATTTCATATTTCAAAAGTAGTGAACAGCAAAAAAAAATGTAATTCGGTCCCAGAAAAACACACTGTCAAGAGTAGTAACTACTAAGTGGAGGAGACCATAACTAGCCTTAAGTATATCAAATCCCACGCAAGTTCAATGAGTGCTAATGGGATATGAAGTTGTGCATCCGAGAGATAGCATACTTTACTTGTCCAGTTTCAACGACCACCGAGTTTGGAATGGAGGGGATGGCATGCGAGTCTTTGCCCCGAACACTCACCGACGGTCAGCTGTCCAGTCAACTGCCCCATGTGATTTCTTGCATTCACTGTTACATTCCTGTCAGACTGTAAGACCAGTGGACTATCCTGGGAAACATGTATAAAACAAACAAATCAAATAGAAAGTAGAATATAGCCAAAACTCACAGACAATTATATCTATCTGGGTGTTACCAAAATTCTACATTTTTATTTATTAGGCAGTTATTTTAACATTAAAACACCAGCTGAATGATATAAAACACAGGGGTGCCCAATAATTATTTCCTGAGAGTATAGAGATATTTCCATTTAGATCAGTGAATAACTATCAGCTGCAAGTATTTCCATTTCTACTGAGTGGTGCACCTCGAGGATGAGGTAACTCCTCTCCCTCCTCTTGCAATGTAACACGTGCTTGCCTGGCAGAAATTCCAGACTATTCCCTTGGAGAAGTTTCTTTTTACATGTCACTCGCACCTTTCAGACCTTAACTGACACATTCTCTCTTTAAGTTTTCTGTTTTCTGATCACTGTAGCTATAGAATCATTCAATCCCCAAACTCCCCATCTCCCCAATTATTTTTTTTTAAATTTTAAAGAATTATTTTATTTAACTTTATTTATTTACTTTAACTTGACCAGAAATAGAGAGAGAAAGTGAGAAAGCAAGCTGCCAGGTCTGGGACTCGAACTGCAATTGGCCATGTGGGAGTCCAGCACCCTTAATCACCACGCCACCTGCTGACTCCCTCCATTTATTTTATTTAAATCACTTACAACAAGGCAAATTAATTTTGTGCCTTGATGTATTCACTTGGCTTTTCAAAAATATGTCTCTGTGTTTTCTGTTTTACCGAAGTCTGCCACAGCAGGCAACACCCAGAGACGAGAAACATGGCGGTCATGTGTGCACAGTGAAGGCCCCCCTGCCCAGCAAACGGATGACGGAGGGCGTTTACTAAATGTCCTAGAGTGGATGAGAATTCCCTGTAATACAATTGACTGTCTACCTCATGCGGAAATGCTCTAGAAACCATCCTCATAGATTTGTTCATGTAGAAAGTATAGAGAGTAAAAACATGCTTGTTTGAAATTTCCCTTTTGAGGTATAACTCTGTTACATATTGATTTTTGTTACTAATTAGAACTCAGTAGTAACTTGATTGGACAATACTATCACATTATGAACCTAAATGAAAATCGTGTTTTAGCCACCACCTGTCTCAGACTTGTAACTGCCCACGTTCTCATTTTATAATCTAAAACCTGAGGATAAATGGTCCGTTCACTCATTCAACAACTAGTCCTTGAATATGCGCTGTGTACAGTGCAGTGTTCTAGAGGCTGAAACATCTCAGGGGCCAAGCAGAACAGTACCTGCCTTCACGCGGTTTGCATTCTGGATATGAGCATTCTATGAAAAGCTCCCTCAATACCATCTTTAGCAACAGGGAGTAAATCACTTCTAAGCCAATGTCAACACACAAGTGCTCTCAAAGGTAAGTTGGACAAAAACTCTTTGGAACTCAGGATGTGGAATTTGCATCCGTGTAAACACGAGGACTTTAAGGGTTTTTTTTTTTTTTTTTCCCCAATGGTATTTTGGGGACTTACTAACTACATATAAAACACTGAGCAAAGACACACATACAACTCACACAGACACATACATTTTGTTTTCTTTTCTTTAGAGAGTTGTTTTTTTGTTTGGTTTGTTTGCCTTAGAGTGCATGCACTAGCTCATGACAGAGACAGAGACAGTGAGAGGGAAAGTGAAAAATAATCCCCCAGGGGGGTGCCCAAGCTGCAATCCTCTCCTTTATTCTCCTCCCAGGATCTTAAGCAGACACGCATGGCCAGTGTGATTTTCAAGCTGCCGGGTCCAGGACTCAAACCGTGGTCAACCATGTGAGAGTCCAGCAATGTAACTGCTACACCATCTGCTGACCCTGACACATGTTTTCTTTTAAAAACGGACTTTGCTAATATATCTAAACTGAAACTTGATTGTTAAAAGTAATTCCACTCATTGTAAAGAACACATTTATTATGTAAAGTGAGACCAGCTGTATAAAAACGATAGCAGGTCATATAGATGTACAGAAACTACTATAATCCCTTATCACGACTCACTTCTTTCTGCCACAATCAAAAAATTCATTTCTGCAATTACAATAAAAAAGTAAGCCTGCTTCCTTTTCCCTTAGGTTTAGCTAAGCCATATGTTTATCTTGGAAAATATCTGGAGTATTTTAAAGTAATTCAATTAATTCAAATCAAGTGATAAGTCCAAAATTTGTTTAGCATATGATCTGCAGACTAAGGACCGTTGGACCAGAGCTAACTTACACCTGGCAAAGATACTGTTGTTTCTGATTATAGCAAAAACAGGATGATCCATAGAGGAACACAAGATTATATTCAATGTTAGTAAAACCTAGCTTAACTATTTTAAAATAGTTAAGCTAGGTTATTTATTCAATATCTATTTATTAAATAGAATAAATTCAAATGTAAGAAATAGTAAACATCTATAGAATACCTAGCAGCAGAAGACAAATTGAAAGAAGTTGTTTTATTTGTATTCACATCCTTTTGACATTTTTATACTGTTACGGGATGATTGTTTAGATTTATTTATTTATGTTTTTTTGAGAGAGATTTTTGCTATAGGGTATGTGAGCTTTGGAGAGATAGAAACAGACAGACAGAAAGCGAGAAATCACTCATCAGCTGAAGGGGGCATAACCCTATCTTGGAGGAGCACCTCCAAGAGAAGTGGGGAATGAAGCAGGAGCGACTCCATCTTGGAAGAGCACCTCCATTATAAATTCTTGGATTCCTACGACTAGAAACTTGCCTTTTCCTCTGTGCCCAAGAGTAAACAGAGTAATTGGCATTCCTATTGTCTTTAAACCCCACTCCTCTTAACTGCCCTGAAGTGTTCCTTAGTGATATAATCCTCAGCCAGACCCCTTGCCCTGGGCTGTGAAGACCATTAAAATTCTATTGCATTTAGGCAGAGATGGAACCTACCCTGAAGGAGCATTAACCTGCTTTTCTGACTTCTATGCTTTTGTTTTTACATTGATAAAACCCTACCCCGTGCCCTTCTTCCCCATCTGAGCCCACTACACCTTACCCTCTGAATCCTCAGGTCATCCCAGACATGACTGTGCATTTTTGGCCTATATAAGCTCCATTCCCTTTTCACTCGGGGCTGCAGGGTTTTGAGAGACATGAAACCCGCCCCCCCCATGCCACTGGCTTTATCAATAAACTCCAATAAATTTGGCTGTCTGGATGTCCTCTTATTTCTCGCTGAGTAGACTATAACATAGCAAGGATGGCCATGCAGCAATCCCTTCTCCTCTATTCTCCTCTTGGGATCTTGGACGTGCATGCACATGTGCTCAGTGTGAATTTTAATTGCCTGGTCCAGGACTCTAAATGTGGTTGACCTTGTAGGAGTCCAGCGACATGACCATTATGCCATCTGCTGGTCCTTGTTTAGGTTTTTCAAAAATTGATGAAGCTATGTTTCCATTTGTGTTGCTAGACATATGAAATCTCTACTTCTGGAAACCTGAATAAAAAAATAACAGCTTAATCATGTAAAATTTATGGACTGTGTAAGTATGTTAAAATAATTATTGCTTAATTAAATATGTTAAGATGAAAGAAAAGTATAAAAAGGCAATACTATTTGCTCAGATTTAATAGAGAAATAGACTTGGTAGAATTGAAATTTAGTCACAAGTGTCTGTCTTTACAACATATCAATCCATTTTTTTTTTTTTTGAGAGATTTTTCACTGTCGGGGGCGGGCGCTCGCCAGACAGAGAGAGACATAGAGACAGAAAGCGAGAAATCACCCCCCAGGGGGGATGGTCACGCCGCAATCCCTTCTCCTCCATTCTCCTCTCGGGATCTTGGGCACGCACGCACACGCGCCCGGCGTGAGTTTTAAGCCACCGGGTTCGGGACACGAACCGCAGTCGACTATGTGGGAGTCCAGTGACATAGCCATTACGCTAACTGCTGGTTCCCCATATCAATCCATTCTTACGCTTAACAAAAGGGGTCCTGTGGAACTTCTAGTCTGGCACTTTTCCTTTTTCTTCACATTATTTCTCTAAATATTCCCTGAAAATTAAATTTTTATATACAGATTAAGATTTTACTATTACAGCAATAGTAAACTTTTTCTTACTAAATTTATAAACATGCAGCTATTAGAGGTGAAGAGCAATAATCTATACTATGTTCCTGTGGACATTGATGTGTGATTATACTGTACTGGTTTGGTCAAATGTAATAAGAAGAACTGACCCCAAAGCAAGTAATTGTTTTTGGCAAATAAAATGGAGAGCATTTGAGAGTGCTGTTTTCATGGGAGATCACAGAGTCATGTGATTCCTGCCCTGCATATCAGTACCGTGATACCTGCGTGGATGAGAACCATCATTCGTGTATCTTCGGTCCAACACAGACCTTCACACAACACCCATTCAGTACCGATTACAACATGACAGGTCTTCAAGAAGTTCATGAAAGGGCCAGCTGGTGGGGTGGCCATTTTTTGATTCTTTTTTTTTTTTTTTTAATTTCTAATGTTTTCACTTTTCCCTTTTTTCTCTTTAAATTGCCAGAGGGCATGTGTGCCCAAAAATGCCAAAAGAGGGAAAAAATGGAGAAGACATTGCAGCATGACCATTCCCCATGGTGGTGGTGGGCGGATTCCCTCTCATAGTCTCTCTCTCTCTGATGATCACACATGCCCTCCAGGAGGAAGAAAGTGTCTAAAAAATGCACATGACAAAAATACTATGTGAATTATGGAGAAAAAATGAAGAGGTAAGACAACAGTGGGGCACAGAAATGCTTTATTTTCTGTCAGTGATAACGCGTATAGTGTTCTCAATTGAACTGGTCTGAGGTGTATTTCATGTTGGGTCAATTCTCTTTACAAGTTAAAGGATGTAAAGTGATTGACTATATTATAACAATAATAATAATAATATTTTTTTAAAAAATGGGTGGACTTTAAACTGTTGGAACCAAGATAAACTATATTTTAATTCCATTTTTCCATGAACTTTTTGAATTTCCCTTGTACACATATACACATATATGTTAAAAATAGGTATGAAGAGGGAACCAGCAGTTAGCGTAATGGCTATGTCACTGGACTCCCATGTAGTCGACCACGGTTCACATCACGCCGGGCGCATGTGTGCCCAAAATCCTGAAAGGAGAATGGAGAAGGGATTGTGGTGTGGACAGAAGTCTGACTACTTTTCCTATTTTTCTAAAATCTTTTCAAAAGGGGACTGGGGAAGTCATGCCCACAATCATTAACAGATCATTGATTTTCTATTAACAGGATTCTTCCTACCTCCTGTTCCTGGCATAGTATCTTTGAGATGTATATTTCAACCCATTACAGTATATTCTTGTGCTTATCTCTTCCCAAGACACAGAACTTCCCTTTCCTTGAGATGCAGATTAAGCCTTTCTTTAACTAATCTCTTCCCAAGGCACAGATCTTCCTTTCCAATCACCAATCTAAGAATTGTGGAACCCACCTATAACCTACAAGCCCCGCTTCTACATGTCCCGCCTTTTTGGGCCAGACCAATGGAAAAATCTCTTCACGAAATGTTGTCTGTCAGTCTCAAAAGCAAATAAAAGGAACCTCTGTACATGATCACCCCAAGAAAGGCATGTATGCCTCTTCTCCGGTCTAGGTCACACAGTTGGCTTGGAAATAAACCACATTAATTATTAATTTTACAGTTGGTTCTTTTTTTCCATCGACAGTGGCATGGCCATCACTCTGAGGGGTGATTTCTCACTTTCTGTCTCTTTGTCTCTCTCTGTCTTTCTGGTGAAAACCTTTCCAAAAAAAAAAAAAAAAGAATATTCTTTAGGTTTCATGTCTTCTTTCTTCTGTTCATTTTTTTTTTTCCCCGAGGGTCTCTACATGAGAAATAATGGCCATTAAATTGTATTGCTTTTCGGTTTCTATATCCTCTATTCTTCAGTTTCAGCTATAGAGTGCGGACATTCAGTGTATATTAAGTGGAGATATACAATGTCTCTCCTTCATAGCCTGGCTTGCTTCACTCAGCAGTAAATCTTCGATATTCATCCACTTTCTGTCAAAAGCCGGGGTCTTGTCTTTTGTTTGTTTGTTTGTTAATTTTATTTTATAGCTGAGTAGTATTCCATAGAGTATATGTAAAAAAGAAGTTGAAACAAAATATATTTAAAAAATTATCGCTTTCTGGAAAATCCCTCCTTTCCAGGCTCCCTGTGCCATCAGACATCCACCCCAGCAAAGACCAGGCTGCAGGGAGAGCTGTGAGCAGCAGAATCTTGGCTCATCCCCTCCTCCCCATGCCTTTGAAATCTCAAAATGTGTTAATAGGGACTTGGAAAATCCCTCTTTTCCAGACTTCCCTAGCCCTGGCTGCACAGTCAGCTCTGAGTGGCAGGGAGGCTGAGCTGCAGAGACTGATCCTTCCCCTCCTCCAGGGACTTTTGAATTCTCTAATGTGTTAATTGGGATTTAGAGAATTTCTCCTTTCCCCACTCCTCACACCATTGGGACATCAGCCCCATTGACAGGTCTGACTGCACTGAGAGGGAGACTGAGCTGCAGAGACACCTTAGCTCATTCCCTGCCACAGGCCCCTGAATTCTGACTTCTGCATTTCCTGAAGTGCACTGTGTACAACATGTGCCGTGTAACACTTTCTGTCTTCCTTAATTGAAACACAGCAGCGCAGCCCCAGGTATACCTGCTCTCTAGAAACTAGGAAGACTTTGAATTATCGAGGTCCAGCAACAACAGTGCAGATTACTGGGTGAGGACGAGTGAGTGAAGCAGAGCAGCAGAGGGATTGCCAATCACCTCTTCCCACATGCCTTTGAATGCTTAGAATTAGCTTGAAGAATTTAAGAAGTATAATACACCAGATGACCAGGAACCATAGCAGAGGCACAAGAAATATGAGAAAAGGGACCAACAGTTAGTATAATGGTTATGTTGCTGGACTCCCACGTAGTCGACCGCGGTTTGAGTCCCGGACCTGGTGGTTTAAACTCACGCTGGGCGTGTGTGCGTGCGTGCCCAAGATCCTGAGAGGAGAATGGAGGAGAAGGGATTGCGGTGTGGCCATCCCCCCTGGGGGATGATTTCTCACTTTCTGTCTTTCTGTCTCTCTCTGTCTGTCTGGCAAGCACACGTGCCCTATAGCAAAATCCTCTCCAAAAAAAGAAAAAAAAAAAGAAATAGGAGAAAACGAGAAAATATCTCTCCCCAAAATGAAAAGATCAATTCCACATCATCCACAGACAATACAATGGAGCTCATGGAAATGTCAGATGAACAATTCAGAACATTTAGAGTGACAAAACTGAAGGAGATGCAAGAGAAAAGAGGCGCAATCTCCAGAAGATGCAAGAGGAAAAAGACAATGAGGACCTGGAGATGAGGAAGTTCTTTCACAACTTGAAAGAAGAAATAGACACCATAAAAAGGAGTCAAACGGAATTGTTAGAGATGAAGGCTGTAATACAAGAAATCAAACCCTCCCTCAAATGTATTAAAAGCAGATTAGGTAATGCAGAAGATCAAATCTCATCTGTAGAAGCCAAAATCTCTGCTCTAGAAAAAAACATAAAAAAAGACTAGTAACCAAGAAAAATGAGGACAATATACAAAAATACTAAATACCATTAGCACTCAAACATCTGGATAATTGGTATCCTAGAAATTTAAGAAAATAATCAGGGCATTGATAATCTATTCCATGAAACCCTGGAAGAAAACTTTCCAACCTACTAGAGAGGAATTAAAATATTCAGACCCTAGAAATACAAAGGACCCCAAGTAGAATCAAATCAAGATCTTCTCCAAGACACATCATAGCCAGATTGGCCAAAACAACTGACAAAGTCAAGATACTAAAATTGGCAAGAGAGAAACATCAAGTTACTTACAAAGATTATCCTATCAGGTAACACTAGACCTCTCATTGGAAACAATGTAGGAAAGGAAAGAATGAGGAAATATACTCAAAGTGTTAAATGAAAAATAATTTTGACCAAGATTACTATATTCGACAAGATTATCCTTCATATGGGAAGAAAAGATAAATAACACCTGAAGAATTTACCAACTCCAGACCAACTCTTCAAGAAGTTCTGAAGGAGTATTCGACCAGGAAAACTGAAGTCAGACAGACAGAAATAAGGGAACAAAAAAACAACCAAAAATATGACCAACGTAATGATGGTAAAAAGTCTGGAAATACTGATAACATTATATTGAATAGGAAAAAGCAAAAGGTTTTCCCACTAAAAATTGGAACAAGACAAGGCTGCCCACTTTCTCCACTCCTTTTCAGTCTAGTGCTGGCAGTCCTAGCCAAGGCAATCAGAAAAGAGGAAAAAATAAAAGGCATTTGAATAGGAAAAGAGAGGTGAAAATATCTTTACTTGCAGATGACATGACAGTACACATAGAAGACCCAAAGGTATTCATGAAAAAAAATTGCCCAAATTAATAAATGAATACAGTGAAGTGGCAGAGTACAAACCAACATAGTAAAGCCAATAGCATTTCTATATATAACATATGCTGACTGAATTAGAACTGAAGAAAATAGTCCCTTTTTACCATAGCCACAAAATATATAAGATACCTTGGGATAAACCTAACCAAGGAAGTCAAAAATATTTACATGAAAAATATGAAACACTTTAGAAAGATATTGAAATAGACACTAAAAAGTGGAAGGACATTCCATGTTCTACATACTTAGTGCAATTCCAACCAAATTACCACAGACATTCTTCACAGATCTACAAAAGAGTCATAGAATTTGTCAAGAATTGGGGCCAGGAAGTGGTGTGGTGGTTAAGGTGCTAGACACTCCCACATAGCTGACCATGGTTTGAATCTTGGGCCTGGTAGCTTGCTTTCTCACTCCACCCCCCCCCTCCATCTTTCTATGGTCAAATTAAAATAAATGAATGAACAAATTAAAAATTAAAATAAATAATTATTTTTTAAAAAGAATAAAGAATTTGTCTGGAATCATAAAAGACCCTGTATTGCCAAACCAATTCTGTGCAAGATGAGTGGAGTGGGAAACATCACACTCTCTGATCCCAAAATATACTACAAAGCTGTGATAATCAAAACAGCATGGTATTGGCACAAAAACAGACAGATGGACCAATGGAACAGAAGAGACCCCAGAAATAAACCCCAAATCATATAGCCAACTGATTTTTGTTAAAGGGTATCAGTCTATCCAGTGAGAAAAGGAGTTCTCCTTTAGTAAATGGTGCTGGAAAACCTGGGTATTCACCAGCAGAAAGAAGAAACTGGACTCCCATCTTTACCATTAACAAAAATCAACTCCAAATGGATCAAAGATCTAAACCTAAGACCTCAAGCTATAAAACTACTGGTGGAAAACACAGGGGAAACTCTGGGAGACGTTGGGGTGGGCAAAGACTTTTTAAATATGACCCCTAAAGCACAGGGAATAATCCCTAAAATAGCCAAATGGGATTATATCAGATTAAGAAATTTCTGGGGAACCAGCAGTTAGCGTAATGGCTATGTCGCTGGACTCCCACGTAGTTGACCGCGGTTCACGTCCTGGACCCAGTGCCTTAAAACTCACTCCGGGCGCGTGTGTGTGCGTGTCCAAGATCCTGAGAGGAGAATGGAGGAGAAGGGATTGCAGCGTGGCCATCCCCCCTGGGGGGTGATTTCTCGCTTTCTGTCTCTATGTCTCTCTCTGTCTGTCTGGCGAGCGTACGCGCCCTATAGCGAAAATCTCTCCAAAAAAAAAAAGGAAAATTTCTGCATGGCAAAATACACAGTGATTAGTGTGAATTGACAACTCTTAGAATGGGAGAATACTTTTGTAAACTATACATCAGATAAGGGACTGATTATCAGAATACATAGGGACTCAAGTAGCTTACCTGAAAAAAAAAAGTGATTAATGCAATTAAAATATGGGAAAATGAGCTAAATAAATACAACAATCATCAAAATCCTCTAAGAAAGACATACGAACAACCAAAAAGCATATGAAAAAATATTCAGCATCCCTCATCATAAGGGAGACACAGATGAAAATCACAATGAGACCCCACCTAACTCCTGTCAGAATGGAAAATACTTAAAACACAGAAATGGTAAAGGTGGCAGGGCTGTGGTAAAAGGTGAACTCTTCTACACTGTTGGTGGGAATGGAGATTGGTGTAGCCAATATGGAAAACAATAGGGAAGTTTCTTAAAGCCACACAAATAAATAGAACTACCATATGATCCAGCAATTCCACTCCTGGGTATCTACCCAAAGGACTGGAGAAGATTCAGTTGGAAAAATGCTTGTATATCTATGTTTATTGTGTCATTATTCACAATTGCTTATACATGGAACCAACCGAAATGTCCACAAACAGATGAATTGAAAAAGTGTGACACATTTACTCTATGAAATGCTATTCAGCCATTAAAAAAAACAATAAAACCCTGGCATTTGATAGAAAGTGGATGAATATGGAAGATTTACTGCTGAGAGAAGCAAGCCAGGCTATGAAAGAGAGACACTGTATGTCTCCACTTAACAAATACTGACTGTCCACACTCTATGACAGAGACTGAAAGATTGGAGGACATAAAAGCATTGAAAATAGTTACGACATTGGAAAGAATGTTGGAGGAGGGTGGGATAGGAGAAGAGTAGGGAAGGAAATTAGGGAGAAAAATGGAGAGGCAAGACATTTGTGGGACACAGAAGTGATTGATTACCTGCTAATGATACTGTGTATAGTTCCTCAGCTGGACTGGTTTGAAATGTGTTTCTTGTTGGGTAAATTCACTTTACAAGCTATGTAATGTATAGTAATGGAATATATAAAATAAATTAAAATGAAAAAATATTACTTTCCATTCTATATTCTTTATGTTATATTCTTATGTTTTTAAATTTTGAGCACAACATAATGTAATGTCCATTGTTTAATAAGTTGAAGATGCTTATATCTGTGTTTGAAAGATCACACACTAAACACATGCTTTGAATACTCAAACTATACTCCAGAAAGATGTACTATAATCATACATAAACCAAAAATTACAATAAAATATAAAAATTTGTAAGCTAATATCTAGTTTCAGATATGAATAGACGCAGTACTAGTCTCTTATAATTTACTCATGCTGAGAACATAAAGAGGAGAACATTATTTGGTGGTATTATTTCACAGAGTAGGAATAAGATATAAAAGTTATACACAGCTAAGTGAGTACATGGTGTGCTACCACAATATCCTAGTTTAAATATCTGAGTTTTTTTGGGGGGGTGATTTATTATTTTGTTTCAAATCTTGCCTCCAACTAAAAAATCTCTCATGAGAGAAATAAACTATTTCACAATTTTCTGGATCTAATCTGCAGTGTGGCTCTAATTCTAGAAAGTATATAGGAGGTCTTCAGAAAGTTTATGCAAAAGGCATATCATGAACAAAATACTAAACATAGATTCCAAAATATTTTGTACCAAAATAAATTCAGTTTATTTCTACTTCTCCATGAACTTTTTGAAGTCCCCATGTAGCTGCCTCCTGTGACATTATCCATGCTACACTTAAGCAGGTAGGCAGTCCAGAGAGAAAGACAATGGTGTTTAGAAGGGGGCCTGGCAGGCCCTGCTTGCAAATCTTTCATGCAGTCTTCATGCCATTGCCCTAGCTGGTAGTTAATGGATATAGGAAAGAGATGAAATACGCTCTTCACACACACACACACACACACACACACACATTTATATCTATATCTATCTATATCTATGATACATATATGTATTTGGAGAGGTTTTTGCTAAAGGGCACATGTGCTCGCCAGACAGACAGAGAGAGACAGAGAGACAGAAAGCGAGAAATCACCCCCCAGGGGGGATGGCCATGCCGCAATCCCTTCTCCTCCATTCTTCTCGGGATCTTGGGCACACATGCACACGCGCCCTGCATGAGTTTTAAGTCACCGGGTCCGGGACGTGAACCACAGTCGACTACATGGGAGTCCAGCGACATAGCCATTACGCTAACTGCTGGTCCTGAGATAGATATATTTTAAAAAGGTAATTTTGCTATAGGGCACCTGTGCTTGCCAGAGAGACAGGACAGGAAGTGAGAAAGCACTCCAGAGGGGAGATGGCCATGCCACAATCCCTTCTCCTCTGTTCTTCCCTTCTTCCCTCGGGATTTTGGGCATGCACGCACAGCACACCTGGCAAGCCGGAGGGTCTGGGCATCTAAGCGCAGCGTACGGGAGTCCAGCGATGCACCCATCACATCACATACCTGCTGATCTGTCTCCATACTTCTGTGGTAGGCTACGTAATAGCTAGGAGCAAATGATTCTTTCACTTGTAGTAGTTTTACTTTTCCTTTTATTAATTGCCAAAGGACATGTGCTTGTCAGAGGCAGAGAGAGAGAGAAAACGAGCGAGAGTGAGCTAGGGAGAAAAAGAGAAAGCACCCCACCCCCACCTCCAGTGGTGCATGGTTCTGGCACCAATCCTACTCCTCCATTTCTCCGTCCTGTTGGAATTTTGGGTACCCATGAACACACTGCTGGCATGTTTTTTTTTTTTTTTTTTTTGGAGAGGTTTTCACTATAAGGCGCGTGCGCTCGCCAGACAGAGAGAGACAGAGAGACAGAAAGCGAGAAATCACCCCCCCAGCGGGGATGGTCATGCCGCAATCCCTTCTTCATTCTCCTCTCGGGATCTTGGGCATGTACACACACGCGCCCGGTGTGAGTTTTAAGCCACTGGGTCCGGGACACGAACCGCGGTCGACTACGTGGGAGTCCAGACATAGCCATTACACTAACTGCTGGTTCCCTCCTGGCATGTTTTTCAAGCCAGTAGGGATGAGGTTCAGACTGCAGTTGGTCACGTGGGACATGGCTCCTTTACCCACTGGGCCACAGGGCTGGCTCGTGTCTCTGTCTATCATAAATATGTAGTGTAGCCTATGATGTGTCCAGCTCTCTGTGGCCACTGGGCGTAACAGAAAAACAAGGGAAGCAAGTGGGACAGACAGAAACCAGGGAGTAAAACATAAGCAAACAGATGATGTTACTAGTCGCAGGCTGCCGTGCTGGGCTTTCTCTACTCGAGTATCAGTTACACGGACGAGAAGGCAGCAGTGGGATAGGCATGGAAGGAGCTGCACTTCAGACAAGCACTCTCTCTGCTCAGCTAACAAGTGGAGGTAAAAAAATCACAGTAGAAGTGAATCAACCCCAGACATGCCTCTAAATAGTTTACATATAGGAATACCCTTCGGAAGCTGAAAATGCAATTGCCCAGGAATAGGAAAGATAGTAAGAGATAGATAATGGAGCTACCAGTGGACCCTGACCCTAGGAGTCCAAGTCCTAGGTCTGCCCAATACCGGCTGTTGACTTGGCCCATCACTCTACCCACATCTCCGTTCAGGAATCTCCTTATCTGCAGAACAGGATCCAAATGCATCACCTGTGGGCTTTTCCTGAGGAGCACGTCAGGAGATCCGGCAAAATGCACAGCTCAGTGCTTAGCCTGTGGGGAGGGCACTCAGTGTTTGATTCTTAAATTTCTTCTTGGGACCAGCAGTTAGCGTAAGAGGAGAATGGAGGAGAGGGTATTGCGGCGTGACCATCCCCCCTGGGGGGTGATTTCTTACTTTCTATGTCTCTATCTCTCTCTGTTTGTCTGGAGAGTGCATGTGTCCTAAAGCAAAAACTTCTCCAAAAAAATTAAAAATTAAAAAATTTAAGAAAAATGTCTTCATTTTATAAACGGTACTACACTAATGGTAGTGCTACGTACTATCATTCTTTTTTTTTTGAAAGGAATTATTTTATTTATTTGTTTATTTTTTATTTGACCAGAGAGGGACAGAGAGAGAGAGAGGGAAAGTGAGAAAGCAGGCTACCAGGTTGGTGAGTCGAACCACAGTTGTCCACAACCACAGCTGTGGAAGTCCAGCACCCTTAGCCACCATGCCACCTGCTGCCCCTATCACTCTTGCTTTATAGAAGATGAAACTGTGGCACAGAGACTCTACAAGTTCCTTGTTTCAAATCATACAGCTCATAAATAACAGGCAATATGTGAGCCCAGAACTTCCTGCCAGGAGCTCTCTCTCGGGCAGTCAGTTAATTCTAGGCTCTCTATGATGTCAAAATGGGCCAGGTGGTAGCAGGCAGAACACAACTGAACTCACATGGGAAAGGTGCTAGGTTCGAGTGATGGTCTAAACTGTCCCCGGGCACAGATTGTAGAAGGTATCTCGTTTTTGAATCTCCCTGCCTCGCCCTCTGCAAGGACAATGGTTAAGCATCCATTCTGTTCTGAACTTGGCAGACTGTACTCGACTTTGGAGTTTTACTGTTTAAGTTTTCTTTTCTTCACTGATAGAAATTAGAGAATATGTTAAAAAACTTACATCGCGCTCAAATTCTCTAACCTCCTTCAGCCAGCTCTGACAGAAATGTCTCTTGGCTATTCCTTTTCCTGCGTTCGCTGTGAACGCCCCTGCACGGACCTCACCTCACAAGAGCCACCACCTTGTCACCTTGACTCATATCCAGGATTTTCTAAAATGTCTTAGTTTTTTTTTAAAAAAAATTGATACTCTTAGATTAAATCAAAACAAAATATTTACCGAGTTTCCATTTCCAGCTTGGAATATAATCATTAACATGTAAGATGCATTATGTGCATTGTATTAATTTTGTTTTCTAGTGTGATTTCACACCACTTCTTACCCAAATACCTCCCCTTTCTCAAATACATGTCACTTCTATTTCTCCTTCTCTTCTAGTCCCTAAGCTTGAAATTATTAAAAAAAAAAAAATCTGGCAAAGTTACATTCTGTCTTAAAGTCCCAGCTCACGGTCAGTCAGGTCCTTGTGAGGCCTTCGTACCTCCAGAGTGAAAACTCACCTCCTGCCTCTCAGTCACTCAGCCAAGTACTGCCGCTGGCTAGGGCCTGGCACCGGCTCTCCACCTGTCTTGCTTTAACTGTGCCCATGCTTGCATCCTCCCTTTGACTGATTTTCTGGAAATGCAATGCGTTGTCACTTTCTCTTCCCCTTGCAGGCCTTCGAAAGTATAGTTTGCGTCACGATTGACACACAGATTACGTTCACTGAACGCACGCTGCGTGAGCACACAGAACTGAGCATGTTTACACTATCACATGCCCAAGACACACGTGTTCATTGCATTTGTGTTCAGGCCTCCCAGAACTTGCACAGCTCTTGCTGCTGCTGCTTCCTCCCACCACTTCTATCTTCTTTTTGGCCCAGAGCAAAGATTCCCAGAGAACCATTTATTTAATTCACGTAATTCTTAAGATAGATTTTTGCGGGAACCAGCAGTTAGCGTAATGGCTATGTCGCTGGACTCCCACGTAGTCGACCGCGGTTCACGTCCTGGACCCGGTGGCTTAAAACTCACGCCGGGCGCATGTGCGTGTGTGCCCAAGATCCCGAGAGGAGAATGGAGGAGAAGGGATTGCGGCGTGACCATCCCCCCTGGGGGGTGATTTCTCGCCTTCTGTCTCTCTGTCTCTCTCTGACTGTCTTGCCGGCTTTTTTTTTGATAAAAACACTCCAAAAAAAAAAAAAAAAGATAGATTTTTGCTATAGAGTGTGTGCACTCGTCAGAGAAACAGAGAGACAGAAAATGATAAATCCCCCCCCGGGGAAATGGCCACACCGCAATCCCTTCTCCATTCTCTTCTTGGGATTTTGGACATTCACACACACACACGCCTGACATGAGTTTCAAGCCACCGAGTCAGGGACTCGAACCGTGGTCAGCTTTGTGAGAGTCCAGCAACATGACTATTACAGCATGTGCTGGTCCCCCAAAGCACCGTTTGAGTGGAACAAGTTCTATCGTATTCTGATCTGATTTATACTCATCTTATCTGTGCCCAAGACAGCCACTTCATTCTTTCCCTTAAGTATTTAACCTACTTAAAAAGTTAAAAGACAAGGAATTGAAATGTTTTAGGATTAATAAATATATTACAAGAAATTTTATTTCCTCCAGAATAAAAGGCACTTCATCACTGAAATTTTTATTTCAAAGGTGGGGGTGTTGGTCTAGTGTAGACTAGTGGTTAAAGGAGTCAGCTCTCACATGGCCGACTGAAGCTAGAGTTCCAGTCCCAGTGGCTTGAAAAACATGTTGGAGGTTCAATTCCTGAAAGAATGGAGAAGAGACTGGTGTGACTGCATTCGTTGGGTTTTCCCTCCCTCTCTCTGTCTCTCTGGAAAGCAAGAACACAAGTTATCTGGCGATTAAAAAAAAAGGGTAGAGCTAGCAGGTGATGTTGTGATTGGGGTGCTGGATTCCACATGGACGACCATAGTTCAAGTTCCAAACCTGGTAACCTGCTTTCTTACTTTCTTTCTCTCTCTCTCTCTGTTGAGCATTTGTGACCTCTAGCAATTTTAAAAAAGTAATAATAATACATAAAAGTAAATAAATAAGTCTTCAAGAAAAGTAGAAGTGTTGGTCATGAAAAGGAATATACCTAGAGCTGCTTAGTTTCTCCGTGTTCACATTTTAATTTGAAGGTGAATTAATGCAGGAAGGAAATAGTATTTACTCATTAATCAACCTTTATGCATTTATACTCCAATACTTTTCTTGATAATTCCCCTTGATTTATTTTTGTTATAAAGTATCTAGTCAGGGAGAGGACTGCTAAGAATCCCTTCTAAGAATATTGCACAACTTTCGATTGTTCTTGCTCCTGCTTGCCTTGTTAAATCTGTACTGTAGTAATAGCAGTCTAGACACGCCCTCTTCATCCCATTGCTGTCACCAGGAGGGGTGTGCCCTGGTGGTTCCTCAGGGAGCAGTTTGCACTGGCATCCCACTGACAGGGAGCCTGGAAAGCTGCCATTGTGTATCATTCAAAAGGCTTCACCTCAATAGTCAGCAAGGAGTAGACTTAGGAAACAAATGCTTCCGGAATCATTATTTTAAAAGAAAACATACTGCCTCTATCAGAAGTAGTAAAGATCCAGATGAACAGGAGACTCCTGTTGTCATCAGAGAGTATGCAGCTCCCAGGGACCCTCTCTTCCTCTCCTCTCAGGCAGCATCTACAGCAGGAGGGTTTTCTGCTCCAGGCTGGGTTGCTGTTTCACCTCTCAGCTGCCCCTTCAGTCTTTCTTCAGGTCAACCTGTGCTCTCACTGGCCCCAGTGTGGCAACCCGTTCACTCTGAATGCTGGTAACCTCCATCCAAACAGGACATTCACCATTAGAGCCTGGCTGACAGGCAAAGTAGACCAGGTGCTATAGGGAGAATGCAGATTATACCCCACCCTCATGAGAAGAAACTGCAGATCATATGTGAAAAACCTCTGCGTCATAGAGTGGGGTGGAAAATCC
This sequence comes from Tupaia belangeri chinensis, assembly GCF_000334495.1. Classification (NCBI taxonomy): domain Eukaryota; kingdom Metazoa; phylum Chordata; class Mammalia; order Scandentia; family Tupaiidae; genus Tupaia; species Tupaia belangeri. Next base: position 325,375 of record NW_006203524.1, on the reverse strand, counting down.
TGGAAATTTAAAGCAAAGCTCTAAGCCTACCTGATTTTCTGCCATTGTATGACTCATTTAAACATTTTGTATGTCCTAAAAATATTGAATCCTTTATATTTATTGTAATTTCTAATTTACATGTAATAGTATTACATGTCTGTAGTATAGAGTATAGTTTATTTTGAAAAAAATGTGTAATGATCAGATCGAGGCAATAACAGATCTACCATCTCTAACATTTATCATTTCTTTGTGTTGTGTTCAAACTTCATTATTGTTGTGATTTTAAAATATATATTGAATTATATCCAACTGTCTTTACTCTCTTGTGCTGTAGTAGTAATCAATAACCCATTCCATTTATTTACATGCGCTCTTATAACTGTTAACCAAGTTCTCCCCATGCCTTCTCCTTTCCTCTTCTTTTTTTTTTTTTTTCTTCTCATTTTGGAAAAGTTTTTGCTGTAGGGCGCATGTGCTCGCTAGAAATACAGAGAGAGACAGAGACAGAAAGCAAGAAATCACCCCCCGGGGGGATGGCCATGCTGCAATTCCTTCTCCTTCATTCTCCTCTTGGGATCTTGGGCACACACGCACTCACGCCCAGCATGAGTTTAAGCCACCGGGTCCAGGACTCAAACCGTGGTCGACTACATGGGAGTGCAGTGATATAGCTATTATGCTAAGTGCTGGTCCCTCTCCTTTCTTCTTCTGGTCACCACCATTATATGCTCTACTTTTAAGTAATGGCCTATTTTAGCTTCCACTGATGAGTAAGAATATAAGGTATTTGTCTTCCAGTTTCTGACCTAAGTCTTCATCTATGGCCTGGCCACATTGGTACAGGTGTAGGAACCCACTAAGTAATGCTAGAGGCCTGGGTTCAAGCCCAGATTGGCCTGACCATGCCAGGAGGGCCCAGGCACACCCATGATGCTGGGTGGCTGGGGGGCCAGGGGCAGGCCTGCAGTGTGGTGAGACCCTGCAAGAGTATCTTTCACTCTCTCTCTTTCTCTGATTATTGTTCATGAAACAAAGAAGGAAACAAACTTTTCAAAAAGAAGAAATTCCTCTAAATCCCTTATTTATATGGATCAAGGAACTACTTAAGGCTTCTACAGTGGAATTTCCTAATAGTAAATTGGCAGAGATCTCAGACCAAACATTGTACCAATCTTTTCTCACTTTAAAAATAAATAAATAAAATAAATAAATGCTAGTTTACTCTTGTATGCTTGCCCTCTGAGACTCTAATAAAAAACACTCGATGAGGTGTGTTAAAGGTTTGTGACATATTTGAAACCACAGGTGCCATGATCTTAGTTTGGAAGATTTATGAAGATGGTGGTGATGATGACAATGATGATATGGGAGAGAGAGAATTTCAAGTGTTTCTGTGTATAAAATAAACTGCATTCTCTGAGTGCAACCAGTGAGGAAGAACAAACAATTAAGAAGATACCTGGGATTCAATTAAATTATTTTTCTTTTATTTTGCTTGAAATTGGCACTATAGAAGGAATCAGCAGTCAATGAATTCTAAAATTTAAATTCGACAACACATTGAAAGCAAAAATTTTTACTTTCTCAAATAAGATGTTTGTACTTCTAAGAAATCTATATATAGAAAATGGGAAAAGGGACAGAACATTTTAAAATAGAAGCATTTTTTGGATTGCTTTTTCATAAAATTTTTCATTCATTTTAGTTAGAGTTGCACTAGTTGAAAAAATTCTCCTTCTCTCTCTCTCCCTCTCTCAAAATCTGGCTGACGGGACCAGCAAATGACATAGTGGTTATGTCACTGGACTCCCACATGACCAACTGCAGATTGAGTCCTAGACCTGGTGGCTTGAAAAAATCACATGGAGAGTGTGTGCATGCATACCCAAGATCCCAGAAGGAGGGTGGAGAAGGGACTGGGGACCAGCAAGTGGCATGGTGGTTAAGGCACAGGACACTCCCACATGGCTGACCAGTGTTCGAGTCCTGAAGCTGGTGGTCTTGCTTTCTCACTGCCTCTCTCTCTCACTCTCACCCTCTGTCTCTCTCTGGTCAAATTAAAAAAAATAAATGAATGAATAAATAAGAAAATAGGATAAATAATTATTTAAAAAAAAGAAGAAGGGACTGTAGCATGGTCATTCCTCCTGGGGGCTGATTTCTCACTTTTCTTCTCATTGTCTCTGTCTCTCTCTGGTGAGCACATGCACGCTATGGCAAAAATATCTAGAAGCAAATCTGGTTGGCTTATGAAGGACTTCAAATATCTAAAAACATTAGACAAGTTTTAAGTGGGCTTTGCATCAATATTGTTATTTAATTTCTATAGAGGCAGATGAGGAAAACTAGGGACACAATGATTGTGACAAACATTTTTCCCATAATGACAAAATATAATGAAATGACGCACTATGTGATAAAAATAATAAATGATTGTTTTTAAAATCAAACAAATACAATATAGTTATAGTACGTGTGGTAGTTAACTTAGGTGTCAATTCGGCTGGAGCATAGGGTGCCCAGTTACGAACCTCAGTCAGTTTCTGACCTTGGTAAACATTATTTTGTAGGGCTTTTCTCAATGAGATTAACATTTGAATCAGTAGACCAGGCCAAGTAAAGCAAATTGCCTTTCTAATATATTAATAACGAGGTCCACTGTAATCCTTTAAGGACTGACTAGAACATAATTCTCACTTAGGTAAGAATTCTCTCTCTCTCGGGACCAGCAGTTAGCATAATGGCTACGTAGCTGGACTCCCATATAGCTGACTGCGGTTTGAGTCCTGGACCTGGTGGCTTAAACTCACGCCGGGCGCGTGTACGTGCCCACGATCCCGAGAGGAGAATGGAAGAGAAGGGACTGCGGCGTGGCCATCCGCCCTGGGGGGTGATTTTTCGTTTTCTATCTCTCTGTCTCTCTCTGTATTTCTGGCGAGCACACACATCCTATAGCAAAAACCTCTCCAAAAAAAAAAAAAAAAGGAAAGGAATTCACTGTCTCTACCTGTCTTTGAGCTGGGGCATTTGTCCTCTCCTGCTTTGGGGCTGGAACTGGAATTTACAGCATTGGCTTTCTGACTTTCAGGCCCTCAGTGTTGGATTGGAACTATACCGTAGACTTTCCTGGGACTGCTCATTCTCCATAACTGTGTGAGCCAATTCCTACAATAAATTCCTTTACACACTGGTTCTCGTTCTCTGCAGAATGTAGACTAAGATAGCACCCATATTTTTACTAAGGTAATACAGGAAAATACGTACAAATGTCAAGCCGTGAGCAGACACTGCGTGGAGTATTTACTGGCCTTCTATGCCACACTCGTGATTTCCTGTGCTTTGCAGCATTTTACTAATTGTGGTTATCCCTTTGCTAAATTTGATAGGAGCGAAAAGACTAAGAATAAGCTCTGTCATCTTACATACTCATGACTTTGAAGAGCTACGCGAATATTGTCTTTTCCCACCTCAAATCAACAAAACGGGGCAAAGTATTCCTGATTTTTTATTTTCAAATAACTAGAGAGATTTCAAACTTCTGACTTTTTTTTCTTCATGCTAGTGTAAGGTAAGCCAAGCCTCTTCTCATGATAAGAAAATCTAATGATGACCAGGTTTGGAACCAGAGTAAATATAAAGTT